>NC_134572.1:37650000-37950000 GCF_050947875.1 Dermacentor variabilis | reverse complement strand
ACCGTCGCGCTGTAGATTTTCTAGTCGCGTGACCCAGTGCATTCAGAGATGGCAACTACATAAAAAATGTACATGGTCGGCCATTTTAAGATAAAAAACAGCAGTTCATTTGCATTCACTTCAGTCCTAGCCACTTCAAGTCATTCTTCTAAGACGTCGGACAAATGTAACAACCCAACTCCTCATGCAATACCCCGCACCAGGGCCATTTGATGTATAAGTAAATAAACAAATAAGTAAGTAAGTAAGTAAGTGAGTGAGTGAGTGAGTGAGGTAAAGTAGGTAAGTAAGGTAAAGTAAATAAATAAATAAATAAATAAATAGCTCTTAGCAGCTGACATTTTCTCTCAAATTTCGCTCCGCACCTGCGCCAGAGATGTTACGTAGATGTGCAGCAGGCTGAAAACTGTGACCCAATAAGGAGGCCAGCACATAGGTACAAAGACGCTTTGTTGTCTTCAATTCGGCAGCCGCTGACTTCATCGTCAAGGATCCGGCTGCAATATTACGATTTCATTACCTGGCATCCCCCTTACTTGCGGTACCACATACAATTTCACTGTGAAATACAAGAAATACTTAAGTTAGAGACGCTTGAACACTGATCAGTTGTTTCTCTTGAGACTGGGCGTCCGCGTAAATGCTGAAACCGGCACAATACGGCAGCTGTCGCTGTGTGGTCGTCGCACGGAACTTGCTTGCACAGCGCTAGCCGGACATCAAATTCCGGCGGGCTTCTCTAAAGCTTGTTCGCCGCAACACGTAAATAGTAGGGGTGGAGTGCTTGCCGACGGCTGCGGTGGGCGACGAGTCCTCGGTGTGCCACGAATACCGCCAGGGTATTAATCACTAGTGGCGTCGCGAGCTTTCATGAAAGGCCTTGCAGATTACTGGCGCGATGTGCTGCGCGCAGAGCAGCCAAGTGCTCATCGAGATCAAGTGGTGGGCGACTCGATTACCCGTCGCGCCCGCCAGTCAGCGGGCCGCAGCACGCCCCTGTCAGACGCAGCAGGCATGGCGGTTGCATCACTTCTTTTTCTTTTTTTTTGTAATAATGTATCGCATCGTACACTACGTGAACAGATTTGCCGCGAGCGGCTGCAACCGCTCACAGACATGCACTGAAAATTGGAGCTAGTTGCTTTGGGCTCATTTGGTTCGGAAACATGCAGGCCTTTCAATAGAATGTACTCTGCGCTGTCGAAGGCAATTTGCCTCACATGTTTAATTACGCTGCTAATAGAAAAGCGGGAGCCCAAGTTTGCGAACTTTTCGCCTTGTGGCGAAACACAAAGTCAGGCGGCCATTTCATGGTGTCAAATATTCTAAGCGATGTCATGAACGTCATTATTCGGCATGTCGAGAGCTGTGAAGGAGCAGACAAAAGGAACCGCCGGTTAACTGATATTGCAGTTGCTTGATGAATTCAAGGGCAGTTTAAAGAGAGATGAGAAACAAACGAGTTGATAGAGGTACCTTGCGAATCGGCGTCTTTGCTAGAGGCAATTACGGGTTGTTTGCGTTGTCCTTTCGTGATATGGGGTGCATGGTGACAGCTGTCTGGCGGGAAACGCTGAAGGAATGCGCCTCGAATGCCATCAGGTCCCGCTGAAGATATAACTTTCAGTCTAAGCAGCATGTTAAGTATGCCTTCATGTGTGATCAAATCAGTCACATTCGAGAATTAAGAGGGAAATGTTGAAGAAAACGGTCCTGAAGGCGTGAAAAAAACACTATGAAAGTAGCGATTAAAATGATTTTAACTTTTATCACATGTGCCCGGACGAATCAACCAGCGAGTTAAACCTACTTTAGCACTATATCGAACTTTGTTATATTGACGCAGCAACAATGAAAACCTTCCCGATTTCGCCTTCACTGCAGTATAACGCAACGAAAGAAGCCAACAAGAATAGGCAAGCGAGAACAATTTAGTCTTGATCTTGCGTTACATGAGAATATCAGGGGTAATAGAAGTGCCCAGAGCGGAGCCTTTTCCTTACTCTGTCCCACCCACTTCTTGCCTCCGCTCTCTCTAATACTCTCCGATCGTTTCCTTCCATCATTCTGGAATATTGCGAGCGTAGAAAAGGACAGTACAATAAAAGAACCGGGCATGATGTGTACTGGCGTTCGTTCCCTAGAAAATGTCCATGCCTCATATGTACTGACGACGCCCCATACCTCCCCCCTTTCCACCCGCTCTTCTAGAAAAAAAAAATAGAGGGAGAGAGAGAGAGAGAGAAGTAAGAAAGAAAGAGAAATATTTTGAGTCCATCCATGACCTGTCATGCGGGTTAGAGCAAAGAAGTGGTCAACATTCTTTGCTTCAGCAACGACGTATGGCGGCAGCAGGCAGACAGGCGTACCGCGCCGCCCAATAAAAGTGCAGCGCAGCGAAGCGTTCTGCGAGTTCTCCAAAAGAAGCAAAGCCGGACAGTGGTGTATGATTTCTCCACCGTCGCCGTTTCCCTTCCACCCACTGCAGCCATACGAGCGTATCTTTGTGATCGCACTTCAGCAGGCCGCCGTCCATTCCCAGAATGGCCCACTTTATCCTTTACCGCAGGCGCCTATCTCACTCGACGCACCGCCAAACCTTCGGTATGGCGCGGACGTCACATCACGGTTCCTGAGTGCATCGACGTTCTCTGCAGCCTTTCGAACCCCCATGGTCCTTTCTTTCACTCCACCGACGGCCGTCACCCACAACGAATCTCCAGTGCCAGTGGTTCCTGTATTTTCTAGCTGGCTTCCCTGAGACAGTTGTCCGCAGTGTCCTATCGGCTTTCTTGAAACGCACGTCTCACGGGCGAATATCTCTTATGCGTCAGGGATGTTGTGAACTAGGTGTACCTTTGGATATGGAAGAAACTGTAGGCGCGGCTCTTTCCTTACTGAAAGCATTCCGCGGAGTAGTTTGCAAAATAAAGATGCACACTTTGGTTTGGATTTTCTCTAAAGATTCAACAAAAGCAACTGTAGAAAACGCAGGCAGTTGTATTTACGGTCTGCAGAAATAACAAAGATGAGCATTGGCGACACAATTGTGTAGGTGGTGGCTGCTGACTGTAATATATTACGTTATTGAAAAAGTGAATATGATGGTCCAGCAAGAAACAGTTATCATTCAGCAAAAGAAACAACTTTGGAACAGAAAACTGGGAAAAATATGCATAGTTTTGCAACCTCTGATTACGCAAGGTTTAAACGTGTGCGAACAAGTAGTCACGCGTACTTTTTATACTTCGCAGGCTTTCATTAAACGTAGTATTAACGTCTGGACCAGTATAGGCCGGAATTTAAATAATGTTAAAGAACTACGCACATGCTACGCACTATGGCAATTGATGTTATGCGAAACATATTGCAAGTGGGTGGCTCTCCAGTATCGTTCTTCGAAGAGTTGTCAGATGGACCGACGTGTTCGCGTAAAGTAAGCAGTTTTGTTTGATGCATACTTGTGACGCCGGAAGCGATAACGGCGACAGCATTACGATAGTTTTCTTTACTCCCGAAAGAAACAGTACCACTTGTTCCGTTGTGGCCTGTGCCGATCCCGAAGAAGGTACAATGTCGTGCATCGTCTTCGTAGTGTTATGCTGCAAGCAACGGACTGGGGAATGTGGCCCATCCTAAAGTTAAATGCCACTAGAGAAGAAATAGAGGACTGGTACCGCCTCACTCGTCAAGCAAGGGAAAGAGAATGGAAAATATGTGGTTGAATGAAATAGAATTTTATAGAACTTTCCACACTTTCTCGGTTTGAAGCTTTTCTCTCAGTTTGATTTGCAGATTTGGTAAAATGATTTGCGCTAATTATACAAAGTAACGCGTGCCCAAAAATGCGTGATTTGGTCCATAGACTGGCCGACAACAGGCTTTTATCCAGATGCTTCCAAAGTGCACTCGATTACTTTGAATTATTGCTAACGTTAGCTGCGACACTTCGTAAAATCTCCATTGGCAACTTGTGAAGAAAGTTGAGCGTTCAACATTCGCAATACTTGTTTCTAAGAAACAGCTTTAATTCAAGGTTCACTGTCTGGCCTTGCTCAGAGTCGTGCAGGTCTGTGCGACAACACAACTACTGAGCCGGTACACTGGTACGCTTGCGTACAACCACTCCTCTGGCAACCAAAACCGTAATGTAACCATCGCTCCGCTTCGGTGGTGGCCGCAAGTTGCGTTAAACTAAAAAAAATCTAATTTTGTTGCACAGATGACCAGTGATTACATATTCACTGTTTGCTCAGTGGCAGGGCCAGTGGAACCTGTTGACGGTAATGATGTCTCACTAAAACTGAATAGCCCTTGATAATTTTGCTCTGTTGAAGATTGTTGTCTAATAATTTAACGATTCAATAAACATATGCCAGCCGCGCCACTAAGAAACGTCCAGGTCAACAGGAACCGTGGGACACATAATATAATATACCATTCCACGCTGTCGATCGTAGGAAAATGTATGCTCGTGAAGTTTTCGTGGTCTTAATTTCAGTATCCGCAGCCTTGACTCGCACAAGTTAAAGAAGAGAGTTTCGATTTGTCATTGGTCTGCATGGCTCTTCCAACCAAATTATTGACACTTTGTGTTTCGCTATGTGATTTCGCTTATTACCCTACTCTAGAATTTGTGTCGAGTTCGTCTATTCTGTGTCGGTTGTGGCTGGGAGTTGCCTTGACGAAGGCTTGCTCACCACTAATTGGAATGACTGATAGTCCTGCATGTGATGTTTGCGGATGCGAGGAGAAGATGGACCACTTATTCTGCCATTGCCCTCAATTTCAAGCACGCAGACAATCTTTGTGCAATACAATGAGAAAACTAGATGATCGTCCTCTGAGTGAACAGGCAGTACTAGAGTACCGTCCCCACAGATCATCCGCTCAGAAGGCAGTGCTTTTGTGCTTTCTCAAAACGTCTGGTGTGCACGAGCGGCTTGGACTCAATGACCGTCTTTGCGCGTCTCTATACCCCCCCTCTCTCCTTTCTCTCTCTTCCCCTTCTCCCTTCCCCCAGCTTATGGCAGCCAACCAGACTCTTGACTGGTTAACATCCCTGCCTTCCTTATATCCTCTCTATCTCTCTCTCTGTGTGTGTGTGTGGGTGTGTGTCGAGTTCGCTGTGGCAAATGATTCAGCATGTCTGGTAGAACAGAAAATGACCTAGTGTTAACTAAGGCAGTAAAAAAAAGCATCATAGACCTTAAAGAAGTCTACGATGAATGAGACCATAGGCAGAATGGTGCCTCATCCTGGTGAAGCGCTATTTCTTGGCCCCATTCCGGTGAAAAGTACACTATTAAAGAACTCTGGAAATGTGAACAGTATTTTTTTAAGCTGATATTAGAATATATGCTACAGCGACTTGAATTAACGAAGCGACGGTTGAAATTATGAATGTGAATAGTCTGTTTATCAAGGAATGCTACCGGTTTACTCGTGTAACTTAGTGTTAAGTAATAAATACCGAACAAGAAACAAATCGCATTCTTTGCGTTGGGGCAGAATTTCTAATTACTACCCTAGCGTACATTCCTTCGGTACCGTGTAACTAGTACTCCTTTCTTTTCGTTTTCTTGCTCCTTTATTGCAGTTCCTTTCATGTGGAAATTGGGTTTTTGGCACTTCATTTCAGGGCGAGCAGTGATTCTTCACTACCACTCGACAGCTACATCCACTGCATCATCGAGTGATGCGTTTCAATACGTTTATTGCGTCGTTTTAACGTGTGTTGCCTAGCACATGTGATGAGCGCGAGGCATGGATGTCTATTCAATATTTCTGTGCAGCTACAAAATGCCACAAAGGCGCTGCTGCGATATTTGAAAGCTGCCTGATTGAGTCACCATCTGTGATCCGGACTGAGTGACCGATCGATATCTCCAGTTAACTTTTCTTCTCCTTTTAATATTTACCTGTCCTTTTCGCTTTCCCCAGTGTAGGGTAGTCAACCGGGCTTAGTCCTGGTTAACCTCCCTGCCTTTCATTTATTATTTGCTCACTTTCTCTCTCTCTCTCTATGCAGCTAGAGCTTTTTTTTTACTTCAACAGGAAGCAGTTCCTTATTATGCTAAAGACTGCAAAGCAGGCTAATGCGATAACTTTAGAAAGTAAAAAAAATTGCGACGCCATCCTCTAGCGCACTGGTATTGCAAAAAACAGGATCTTCGCTATAATCTTTGATAGCCTTAGTGAACGCCCAACCGCCTTTATGATTTCTGAAATGCAGCACTTGAGCGGTCTAGCTAAATTTCAATACAAAAGTAAAGCTATGAAGTACACTCTATTCCGACTACTGCATTGTGAGGGTACGTTGAAGTTTCATCGGATCGGCTTCGTGGAAGAGCTTTGTTCTCATGAATACGCCATAGGGGTAAACAGATCAACTGCGTACGTTGAACGTATTGAAAAAGATATATTAAGGGGTCCGTCCAAAGTATACTAAATAATGAGAGCAACACTTGCACATGGACTTAGTGCCTGCCATGCAAACAACAAAACATATTTTGCTAGCCATTCACGGTAGTGTGCTTCATTTCTATTCTAGAATTTTTGCTTTCTCTCGGTTGATCAATCGATTGATTGATGGATTGATTGATTATCTTATTTATTGCTTCTGAATGTTTCGTATCTCACGAAGTGTTCTATGTGCTTCAGATTAACTTTATAAGAAGCTCTGACGCACGACAAGCTCACGTAACAGAGGAAACACGCTTTGCAGGCAAAAAACTCAACGCATCAAAAGCTCCAATATGAAAGCTGAAAGGACGTTTTTATTCGTGTTATTCATTATGTACGCTCAACGATCCTAATAATTAAAATTGCATGAGTGCCCTAATAAAGGAGGCATCGCGTCCCATGCGGAGGGTAAACAGAAACATAAAATTGTCCCTCAAGTATGGTGCAGGATTATTGTGGGCACTTCACACGCATCCGACTGAACATGACAAGTCATGAAGTGAACGTGGTGATCTGTGGTTGCACAGGATCACGTTGGCTTGTTTCTCTCTCGTCGGAACTACCTCAGCAAGTGTGCTGCGAGCTTGAGGTGCATACTCTCACTGCATTCCTCACAATGCCCTCAGACGACTCACTCTCACACACTTTCACTCACGCATAAAGCATACGGCGCCCTGCGACGATGGTTACCCTTGCACTTTATACGGAACCTCGCGGCTATGGTGACGACCACCACATAAATGCGCCTGGAGCGTCCATATAATTGCTATCGCAGTAAAAAAAAAACATGGTTGACGATTCACCATTTAAGCAATGCGAACACCCTGGTGCTTTCCTCCATCTGCTTTTTCTGTGGAGTGGTAACACTCTGTCCCGCCGAGAAGCTATCGCTCCGTTGCGTGAGAGAGAGATAAAAAAAAAGAGTATAGTTACAAAGCTAGGGGAGTGGTTCGCCATCACGAAGCATGCTGCGCTCAGAGGTAAGAACATCCACTCGGCTTGGTAATTAAAGCTCAGGGTTTACATCTGTTAACTGCAGTTGCTCGAAATGCACTGTACGGCATTCCTATCAGACTTCTGGTTGCTTTCAGCCATGAAACTTGGTCGACCAGTCGTCAAATGAGCCTGCGGGCCATGTTTTATACGACCCTGCCAAGTGAACGAGCATCTGACGTCATCTCTCTTTAGCTATGTGATTTTCTTTAAAAAAAAGATATGTTTGATATTATTGCCATCATCATAATTTCGGTCTGTTAGTTTCGTTCTGGTACGGTCTAGAAAGTGCATTGTAAGCTTGTTATGAGCTAAGATAGGCCCCATCTGATTGCAATTGGTAACCGTTCATTACCACTCTTCTGGAACGTCGGGTATCGACACTTTAATGTGACTATCTACCTTTTGGCCCCATTAACATCATATATATATATATATATATATATATATATATATATATATATATATATATATATATATATATATATATATATATATATATATATATATATACAGAAACGACACGTTCAAATATTCTTTGGAATAACTAACGATACTAAAAATCCCTTAAGATGACGAAAACAAAATCATCACAGTAGCACTTTGAAGGGGTCATTTAGCAAGATGGAACACCAATCCGAAGCTGACCAGATGCCAATAACTCAATGAAACTCGGTTGCTTTTCCATTTGTGGCACTGTTTTTATTCTGAATCATGTAAATCAACCACACTGTAAGCATTTTAGATCCACCTACGCACGCAAAGAACACATTCAAGTAAGCAGAACGGGAGTGGGCAGGAAGCTCCGGTGAGTGCATCTGTTTCGCTAAGTGGTTTGGTGGGCGGACGAGAAAGTTAGGGAAGAACCCAAGGCGTGTGTTCGTCCTGCAGCCTGGCAGGTAAGGATTTATCGATTACCCAAACTCAGACTTCGCTTCCTGATGGGGAGGTCGTTTTATATCGAACGCGTAGAGCTCTATGCAGTGGCTTGCATGGAAAGCTTTGTTGGGCAGACAGCGTCGGCGACACCGATGAGTGTGCCGTGCGCAACACGGATGACCGCAGTATTAGTTTTCCTGAGAGCTTCAGCGTCTTAGCAAGCGGCAGGAGGCATTAAAGAAGCGAAAGAAGGGCGATTCCGAAGAGGTGCACAGCTATAAATTGTTATTATATGGCTGCCTGTGGGAGTTCACGTGCATAATAGATAAAGGGTGACTAAGCTGTTGCCTCTGTCTAATTTCACAGGTGTGGTTTCTCGCTGGCTAGATGCCATGTTGCCTGTCACGCAGTGTAACCAGAAATGCAAGTATCGGAATTATGCCTTAAAGGCAAGCCTTCATCGCAATAAAAAAAATAAAAGAATGCTTCTCGAAAGACGAGATATCAAAAAAGGTACTAGTTCGGTGAGTACCCCCTTGGTTACTGCCATCTATCTTTTCGATTTACCAAGAAATCAAGAGAAACAAAATACAGGCAGGTGGCCTAGGAGTTACACTTTCTGCACATTCTAAATGTTGAAGGAAAGGTTCGGTGAGTTTGCGACTGAAAGAACAATAGCATCCCAAGGTGCTAGCCTGCGAACAAGTGCAGTGTGAACTATCGTTCCGTATTATCCTTTCTTGTACTGCCACGTTGCCAAATGTTTCTACAAAATATGAAGATACAAAGTTAAATAAAACGGTTTAATAACGAAAATTTGGTGCAATAGAGGCGTCATTTTCTCCCTTCAAGGTTATCGTCTTACTTATATTGCAGCGAAATCTAGGTAAGATTTACAATTTGTTGGATGCATTACCTTCAGTGTAGAGTATTTGACGTCGCTCTCATTGCTTGGAGCACATAGCTCAAAGCACAAAGACATTGACCGGCACAACAGGAACATATGATGAGACATTTTCAAGGTTCCCTCCAGTCGTACTACAGTTTGGTACACTTACACACAAACACATGCGTACATATTTTTTAAAGTTGCCTGTTGCACATAACATAGAGCATAACTCTAGATTTGTGCTCGATTCAAAGAGCCGGGCATTACATGCACAAGAAATCGAAAGACATATGTTCAACTAAGTGAAAATTCGCCAATTACCTTTTTATTCAGCTCCCTATACAACACATCTTGCCATTTACGAATTGTGGACGCATAGTATGCAAGGCGCATTCACTTAGAATGAAGTTCCAGAATGAGGGCACTTTGGAGAAATACGTCATCGAAACTGCTGTAAAAATTCACTGTTCTTCCACTTACGTGGAAGAACACGTAAGTGGGAGAACATTCAAGCATTCTGCTTGAATGCAAACAAGAGCCTTTAACAAAAGGCTCTTGTTTGCATTCAAGCAGAAAAGTAACTAGGCACCCATGTATTTGGTCTCACACTTGGGAAATAATATCTCGAAACTTACCAGCTACAATTCGTAAATTAGAATTTGTGCCATAAAGTAATTAATTAGGAAATTCATTAGTGTACTGTTTCATTTATAGCTAAATATACGTTTCGACTTCTTGTGCTAGTCATGTCCGCCTCTTCAAATAATGCAGCTCAAGGACAAAAATTATGCAATATTCCACAGGGAACATTTAAATTTTCGGGAAATTAAAAGTGATTACTCCGTATACGTAACGCGCAAAACAAAATACGAGTGTGCGTGACAGTTTTAGCCGCTGTGTGTACCGCCTAGTTAATTCAAGAATACACCGAAAGTTTTTTTTTTCCTTCAGTCCGCAAGCTGTTTCTTCGCACTTGTACCGCGAAAGTACGCTCAACAAGTGACAACCGCGCTTGCAACTATTGTGATTTGAGTTAGGCTTGCTTTCCTTGGCACAACATCACCTAATAAAGATTTGGGCTCTCAACTTACATTTCACATACATTTGGCAGTATTTCTCGGTTTGAGCCATCACTACAACGTGGCAATATTCCTCCGGATGCCTTCAGGTCGCAGGCACTTACATTTAACCGCAATGTAGTTACGTCTCTACCCGCCGCTTAACGGCGATGCACTGCCATTGCCTCCCACAGGAATCACTGCACTCTTATCAATATAATTTCTATAACTAACCAACCGCCATGGTTGCTTAGTACCTTTGGCGTTGCGATGCTCTAAGGGCGAGGTCATGGGACCAAATCCCGGCTGCGGTGGTCGCATTTCAATAGGCTTGAAATGCAAAAACGCCCATGTACGGTGCAGCACGTTAAACAACGCCAGGGTGGTCCAAATTAATCCGGAATCCTCCACTACAGCGCGCCTTATAATCATATCGGGGATTTGTCACGTAAAACCTCAGAATTTAATTTGAATTTTTAATTCAACGCCTTGCGAGTACTGGCTGTCGTGGCAGCCACGTGCATGTTGCCACAGCATTTCGCGCACATGATTACACATTCGGGCGGCGCGCTTTACGGAAACGTGAGCAATCCGCAGCATTTATAAGTGTGTATAGGACCGAATTTATAAAGTTCAGCGCCGCCCGCCGACATGTATATAGTCACGCGAGCAACCCTGCTGTGGACGCGAGTGACGATCGCTGTCGTACATCAGCTCGCGCTTGTGTACCTGCGCAAAGACGGGAAGTGCAAGCTGCCGAGAAACGTGACCACTGGCATGCGCACGACGCGCGATGCGCTCGGCTGCAGATTACGCCGCGGAGTTCTGGCGCTCTTTCCATATTTTATGTTTCGCCGCCCTACTGCGCTTTCACTATATCGGTTTCTATCTTTTCCCCTCTCTTGCCTCTTCTGGGGCTGGCGCGGTCCGTCTGTGTCTGCGAAGGGTGTGTGACCGGCCACGGCTGACCCCTTTCATACCACTGTCATTGACATTAGTGTTACTTCCGTCCTCTAGTAGGCCATACGGTGCTACACTACACCAGAGTCCTTTTATAGCTTCGGCTATGCTAAAGAGTTTTCTCCTATATACGTATATCAATCGGCACTCAACTAGTAATTGCGCACTGTGCTATGCTGCAGTTTTTATTTGAGAGAGGCTGTTTGCGGGGACTTTCGGCACTCTTCTTCAGTCGCTTCTTTTTTTCTCGATGCTCACACTTTGCACCAAAATATTGGACTCCACCGCGTCCGGTAACACATTGAATTCTGAGGGTAGGGTTTTATTGGCTTTTTATTTCTTTGAAAAGAAAAGCAATTCTATCATTTATATATAGCTATATACCTACGCTTTTTTTCTTACTCGCAGTTCACTAAATTATGGCAGGTGAACAGTTCCGCTAATACGTCTATTCCCCTGCTTCTCCGAATTATGAAACAAGTCATCTCCGACATTATCCTACTTATAAGAAGGTATAAGGTATAAGAAAAAATCTGATTACGATCAGAAACGGAAGTCGCGAAATGATGGCAAAGACATGAATTGTGTGCTATCTATCATTACACCCATTGGATGGACACTCTAATTCGTGCAATTGTCGTCACCTTTGACTAGAGCAAAACATCCAGTTTAGAGGACTAAAGGTCGAGATTGCTTCATTTATTTAGGTAATTGCTTTAGAATTTGCCAGATCGGATTGAATATTCTGAAGGAGTTACTTCTTTCTTTGGAATAAACACTAAGAGGAAGCTTCAGCTCAGACCATATATCATACTAGATGGAAACGAAGACATTTTTTTTTCGGCAACTACTACAGCATATTTGATGAGGCCTTTTTTTATATAACAATAAAGAACTAAATCTACTTCTACTACATCTACTTAGGGCAGGTAGTGACAGCGGATCCGCATCATGAGACGGAAAGAAACAGAAGAATAAGAATGGGCTGGGGTGCGTTTGGCAGGCATTCTCAGACGACGACGACGACGAAGTTACTGTGCTCGGTTGCTGGTTTTCTTCTGGTGCTGCAGTTTTTCTCTATTTACCTTATTTTCGTGCATCAGTAACAGACGACGACGAAGTTACTGTGCTCGGTTGCTGGTTTTCTTCTGGTGCTGCAGTTTTTCTCTATTTACCTTATTTTCGTGCATCAGTAACAGGCAACGACGTTTGTGCTGAACCCTGCAGTCTTCTACTCTGCTGGGAGATCCTCCCCGCGGAGCTTGCCATGGAAGATACACGTCCGGCGGTCAGCATAGACCGCCCGCGGCTCGGAAGCGGCTCAGTTCGGCAGTAGGATCCGACGCTACTGATTCCGAGCTTTCTGAGTCAAGATCTGAAGATTCGGATGCTTTCATACCTGTCAAGCACCGCCGCCCACGACGGACGTCACCGGCATCGTCCTCAAGTGAAGGGGCTGTCATATACAACACCATCAAGACTACAACAGTAGCTTTCATTCCCGTCGACGCGATGGTAAGCCTGAATGCTATCTCTCGACAGAAACTTAATGATTTCTTCTTCAAACTTGCCCCTGGACTAATCCAAGAGGTTCGCGTGAACCCCTGGAAAAATGTCATTGCTGTTGACACAACTGATGACAAGATGGTGCAAACTCTACTTGGTTTGTCTGAAATCTGTGGGGTCCACACTCGTCCCTACATACCACAGGGTACAAATATAGCAGCTGGTGTCGTATCTGATGTGGACTTGGATCTCAAAGACGACGTTTTTAAGAACATGATCGTTTGCACGCCACCATGCAAAATAATTAGCGTTCGAAGGCTAGGCTCGTCAAAGTGTATGAAGATACTTTTCGCCTCTGGAAAGCTGCCTAGTCATATAAAGGCTGGACTTGTGCGCTATCCTGTTCGACCTTTCGTACCACGGCCTTTGCAATGCCATAAATGTTTTAAGATTGGTCATGTTCAGGGCTTTTGCACCAGAGATTTGGTCTGTGCCAAATGCGGTGGGAATCACCATGTAGATTCCTGTGAAAGTCAGGCATATCGGTGCCCTAACTGTAATGGTGAACATTTGGCAACAGATAAAGGATGTCCCTCATTGAAGAATGAACTAAAGTCACTAAAAGAGAAAGCCAAAAAGAAAGCAGCAGGAGATGAAAGCTCCCGTCGCCGTAGTGCTGCCCCAGCGACTGGAAAGGCAGCGCGTTCAAAGAGTGACAAAGACACAACGCATCGGAAAGTAGGGGGGCGGAACTTCTGCCTCTCAGACACATCGTGGCCAGCGCTTCCATCGAAACCGTCGGAACAAGTATCTACAAAGACTTCGACCACGGTGGAAAGCACTGCAAACACATTACCTAAACCGGTATCAGCCAACGACGATGTGCAACTTGTCAATCTTCTAAAGATGCTTGTCAGCGTCATCAGATCTCTAATCGCCGGTCGCCAGACACCAGCAGCGTCAGCAGCAGAGCAACTTTTGGAGGCACTCGTTCCTGTCCTCGACGGCCTTCGCTAGACGTTTTACCGGAAACAATTCCAACAGTTGTCAGCAGCCTCGCCCCTTTGTGCTGCAATGGAATGTCAGGTCGATGCGACCGCGGCACGCGGATTTAGTCCTTCGACTCATCGCTATGAAGACTCCACCAGACGTTATAGCGCTTCAGGAAACTAACGTAAGGAAAGACGAATATCGATTGCCAGGCTTCGTGGGTGTCCACAGTAACACTCGATGCGCGGAACCAGCTTGTGGCTCTTTCCAGTGCGTGGAGGAGGCGCATACGTGCAATGCTTCAAAAGCATCAGTCTACGTTCGTGCTGACTTGGACTTCGCGGTTATTGACACAGACGGCATCTGTGACGATGAGTTTGAGTGTGTAGCTGTTACTGTGAGCCTCAGAGGTGTGTGTACGACGGTGGCAAGCATATACAACAGGCCTACACGTTCTTCCGATACCTCGCTACTTGAGAGCTTATTGTCTCGGTGTGGGGCATCGTTTGTGTTATGCGGAGATTTTAATGCCCACCATCCACGATGGTGTAGCCGTCCCCAAGACAATCGTGGGACAGAGATTAACGAGATCATTATCAAGAATGATCTCCAATTGCTGAATGACGGTTCACCTACATTTATAGGTAGAGGGAAGGAGCATTCCACTATAGACCTTGCGATATCAACGAGAGATGTGTGCTTAGCCTGGTCATGTGAACCCGACCCGTGGGGCTCAGATCACCTTCCCATTTGGTTAACACCAACACATACTGCGGGTCGCCAGGATGTCGTTTATACAGTGACTAACTGGGACAAGTTCCGACAGCTGATCTCAGAGGCACCATCTCAAGACAGCCTATTTCAACTTATGAGTGAGTGCTTACGGAAAGCTACAGTACAACGACGACGGAGTATCGGCAAACCAAATCCCGATCTAAAGCTTTTGCGGCTCCGCGCATGTCGACGGCGTGCTTATAGACGGGCACAGCGCTCTAAACGACGCACCGACTGGACTATATACAATCGCATTGATGCAGCCATACGGCGGCATACAAAACAGCTTCGTCGAAAGAGCTGGGAAGCTTTGTGTAGTTCGTTGCACACTGGAAGTGGTTTTGGAAATGTATGGCACATACTGAAGGCTCTCCGCACTCCTCAAATCTGCAAGAATCCTACGGCTGCATTGAGCATAGCGACTAACCAGTCACCAAAAGTAATAGCGGAGGCATTCGCAGACATTTTCGTCTCTTCTGCATCCAGTGACACCACAATTAGCGACCTTCGTTCTTTGACAAGTCACAGCACCATAACCGCTTCCTACGGTCCAGCCTGCCAGATGGATGAGGCAGATTTCACTCTTGAGGAGCTGCGACACGCGCTGAGCCTCTCCAAACGCCGCACTGCTCCAGGCGAAGATGGTGTGACGTACCAAGCATTGCGGAACGTTGATAAGAGTTTCCATGACCGTATATTGGACGAGTATAATGAAGTATGGAGAGCCGGTGTAATCCCTGCTGAATGGAAATCGTCCGTGGTAATACCAATTTTAAAGCCCGGGCGTCCTGCAAGGCACCTAAAGTCCTACCGACCAATATCCCTAACTTCAAATGTCATCAAGTTAATGGAGCGAATGGTCTTGTTTCGTTTAGATGTCAGGCTAGAGGAGCTGAATTTTTTCCCTGATGTCATGAGTGGCTTTCGGCGCCGCCGTTCGGCTCTGGACAGCATATCAGACCTTGTCTCAGCACTCGAATTTGCTAAAGAAAACAAGCACTCTGCCTACATGCTCTTCCTAGACATACAGCAAGCTTTCGATTCAGTTCCGCATAAGGCGATTATTTTTGCTCTTGCAACCGCGGGAATTTCGGGTCGTCTGCTACAATTTGTGCATAATTTTCTATCGGAGCGCCGTGTGAAAGTGCGTGTCGGAGGAGTAACTAGTGAATACCGATATGTGAAGTGCGGTGTGCCACAGGGCAGCGTATTATCGCCGCTTTTGTTTAACACCGTACTCGCCGCACTTCCAAGTCGTTTGCCTCGGGACACTGATTTCCCTGTGAGCATAGCTGTCTACGCAGATGACATTGCTCTGTGGATAAGCGGCCCTTCGCATCTTGGTCCGCGGCTTCGTGCAAGCTTGCAAAGAGCTCTCAACGCTACTTCGGAGTATTTGGGTGAAGTTGGCCTGCTCATATCACCTGCTAAGTCGGCTGCAATAGCATATCACCCTAAACAACGCGCTCGTCGAACGATGAGCCGACTGTACCTTGACGAAACGCCTATAAACTGGGTGCGACAACACCGTTATTTGGGGTTAATTGTGGATGATCACATCTCTTGGCGTCCTGCCGTTAAATCTGTACGACGCAAATCGCACTCCCTCCTTAAGTATGTGGCTGCCTTGACTGCTCGAGGTGCTGGCTGCGACCAAACAACGGCTCTTCAGGTGTACCAGTCATCTGTACTCTCAGGCATGCTGTACGCATTACCAATTTTGAACATACCACATAGTTTGATGTCCCAACTGGAGCGAGATCATCGCGTTGCCCTTGGACTAATGCTTGGATTACCTCGTGAGGCGCAATCTATTGCATTACTCACTGAAGCGCATCAGTTACCCCTGAGGCTGCAAGCAGATCAGAGAGCTCTGTATCATATTGAGCGTCTGCACCGCGCATCGAATGGTCAATCGCTCCTTGATCGTCTCATTAACCGCCCGTTATCTCGAATGGGAAAAATGGCGGCTTTATTTATGAATATCACTACCATTTCTGAACATGCTGCTTCAGATACGTCTCCGCCTCCAAAAGGTATCACGAAACACGTACTTCCCATTTACCTCACAATCCCTGACATGCACAAAAAGTCTGATATGGCTGTTTCGGCAATATTCCAATTGGCTCAGTCTCACATGTTCGAAAAGTTTCCAGATTATCTTCAAGTTTTCACAGATGCATCTGTACACAACGACGGTCAAGGCGCCTCTGCAGCTTTTTTCTGCCCTTCAACTAAAGTACGACGTATATTTCAAATACCTCATCCAGTTTCGTCAACAACTGCAGAACTAGCAGCGATTAATGTTGCATTGAAATACGTGCAAGAGGAGTTAACTACATCGAAAGTTGTCATCTTTACGGACTCCCGTGCTGCCCTTAGCAGGTTACAACGCAGTGCGCTTGATTGCCCACTTGTGCGCAGCATTACTGACTCTGCGAGCAAAATTACATCACGTGAGGTATCTGTCGTCGCTCAATGGATACCTTCACACGTAGGAATCGCCGGAAATGAAGAAGCTGATCGGCTCGCTTCAAGTTGCGCTCATAACAACTGTGACTGCCCAGAAATTCTGTGCAAGCTTGATGACGCTCGTCTCCTGATACGTCGCCACCTACTTAAGCAGCATCCAGATCAGCGTGTCGCAAATGGAACGTTCCCGCCCCGTGTTCGTGGTCGAGGCTTGCCTCGTCGCGCTAGAGCACAACTGCTCAAGCTGAGGGTTGGTTGCGTGAACGTGCACGAACGTTTATACAGACAAGGGCGTGTGGCAAGTCCATTCTGTGCGTCTTGTGGCTGCTACGAGACACTTCAGCACCTTATATTTGAGTGTCCCGCTTTCAGTGCGCAGCGCATGTCGCTAGTGAGAAACTATCACCTCCTTGGCCTGCGGTGTGCGACACTCGAGGAATGCTTATACCCCAGTGGTTGTGCATCTAAACGTGATCAGGCCCATCGCGCCCTACTAACCTTTCTGGAGCTAACTAACTTAAGTTCACGTTTGTAGCGTGAACGTTCAACATTCTGTAGTAGCGTGACCTTCAGTGACCGGCCCTACTGTGTGTGATCTGTACTGTGTCCTAACGCTTCTTCCTTCGAAGATGGGAAGTGGCGGGTTTAAACACCTTGTAGTGTATATTGTGAACCGACTACCAGTGAAACGGTGATTGCGTGCAGCTATACTTGGCGTCTCATCGTGGAGCGCACAATTAGCCGCGTAGCAAACTAGCCATGGATGTGATTGATAATTGTGGAGGCTGTTCGATGCGGCGTCACTTTAATTCCGGCTGCAGAGTCGAAACTCGGCGGAACAACGAGCTAGTGTACTGTGTTCTACTTTAGTCTTTAGATTTGTCCTGTTGCTCTTCCTTTCCTCTTTCCTCCCTTCCTTCCTATCTTCCATTTCTGTGTTGCTGTCACCTCCCTTCAGAAGAGTAGGCAGGCGTTGTGCCCCTTCCGGTGGCAGTTGCCAGCCTGCTCCTCGCCTTCCCTTTCCTGTTAACTGTATATATGTGTATATGTGTTCAAAACAAATAATAATAATAATAATAATGAACAGCAGGTTGCCATTATCCCTCAAGAGGAAAGTGTATAATAGGCTGTGTATTACCAGTACTCGCCTACGGGGCAGAAACCTGGAGGCTTACGAAAAGGGTTCTACTTAAATTTAGGGCGACGCAACGAGCTATGAAAAGAAGAATGATGGGTGCAACGTTAAGGGATAAGAAAAGAGCAGATTGGGTGACGGAACAAACGCGAGTTAATGACATCTTAGTTGAAATAAAGAAAAAGAATAGGGGCATGGGCGGGACATGTCATGAGGAGGGAAGATAACCGATGGTCATTAAGGGTTACGGACTGGATTCTAAGGGAAGGGAAGCGTAGCAGAGGGAGGCAGAAAGTTAGGTGGGCGGATGAGATTAAGAAGTTTGCAGGGACGACATGGCCACAGTCAGTACTTGACCGGGGTTGTTAAAGAAGTATGGGAGAGGCCTTTGCCCTGTAGTGGGCGCAACCAGGCTGCTGCTGCTGCTGCTGCTGCTGCTGCTGCTGCTGCTGATGATGATGATGATGACGATTATGAAAGAATTAAATCTAGTGACTGTGATACAGTTATGTAGGCCTTCATTAAAAAAAAGAAGGAATTGTTGAAAATTGCAAGACTCCCCCCCTACCCCCCCAAAGAAACGCAACTATCAAGTTTATAAGCAAAACGAGAACAAGGTGAAAGCAGGAGCCAATGTTTCCCCACTTGTCTTCTGACAGGACATGTTCCTATGGGTGGGCAGCGCCATTCGGACGAAGGACGAGAGGAAGTACACAACACAAGCGCAGTTCCTCTTGTCTTTCGTCCGGGTTGCGCTGCCCACCCATAGCAACATGAACAATCACCAACTCGCCCAGCTTGCCGTCTTAATTCTGACAGGAGCAAAGTATCAAGTTTGCAACTGTAACTCAACAACAAAATTTAAATTAAAAATCTGTAAACTGCACCCGGTAACACATCTATAGCGCGCCGAATTGACGTACTACACACTGCTCTGCAAAATGCTATTATTATGCGAGCAGCAAATCTCCACCCCATCAAGCTTCTGTGACTTGAAGACCTGACTTCACTCTCTTATTTCGCATCCGTACAGGGTCAGTCGAAGCTCCAGCTTGGCGGTGCAATACAGGAATTGCTTCATCATCGTCATGTGTGCATTGCGAAACTCTTGGTGACATTGAATGTTACATACTTAAGTGCCTCGAATTTGAAGCAAAACTTAAGATGTTAGTAGATGAACTGAAGAGCAAGAAGGCATCACACTCAAATTCTAGTGATATTTTGTTCAAGCGACAACATTGGATATCTATAGGAGGGAGGTGCTTGGGCGACTTCGTGATATCGACTTCGTGAAGGTTCCTCCGTGATATAGGGTTGGAAAGGGAATGGCGAGCCGTATGGGTTGTCGTGGTTCGGAAAACGCGCCACATATTGGGCTCCGTGTGAACGCGTTTTTTTTTTTCATACCTGGTATTATTAGCTGAACGGCGAAGTGTTTCTGACCATATCGCGTGTAATAGGTGGCGTACAGATGGAGCACTTGCCGGCAGATTTTGCAAGCATAGATTCGCCTGCAGCAAGCAATACCCTCTCTCCTACTCCAGCAAGAAATTGAGGCAATTTGTAAATTATTATGTCAGTTTTATCCACTTTTAGACGCTGTAACAGATGCAGTTTGTCGAACCGAGATATCTATTTTAATGAGAGTTACAAATTTGTAAACTTCATGCATCTATTTTCTTACCTAACCGATTTCGGCATTTGTTTTTATGAAATATTCCAGGACATAAATAAATATAGCGCTTGGTAAGGTCGTTGGAATCTAACCCTTTCTCTCAAACAAAATGAATGTTGTTCAAATCGGCCCAGCGTTTGTCTAATAAAAGCTTTTCTGCATTTTACAAGTATTTATATAGGCGGAATCTGAGTTGGTTCCGAGCTGAAGCTTTCTTTTAAGGATGCGCTTGCTGAGCTACGCTCCGAGTCCTTCCATCTTTCAACAAAAGTGTAAAACAAAAAGAAAAGCAAGCTGTTGTTGGCGAAACGAGAAGGTTTCTTTTTAAACGGTCCACGGATGGCTGATTGCTATTATCGTTCAAACGGTCCGTACACGTACTAGGACTTCCGTTTGCCGCAAGAACGTGTTTATATATTGTTGCCCAGAGAAAACGCAAGGTGTGGATGTTTACAGGGTGTACCTACGCTGAGATGCCAGGCTCTCAGCAAAATGGAGCACAGCTCCTACGCAGGGTTACACCGTCCTCCTCGTCGTCTTAGCGACAGCGATGTATCTTTGTAGTCGTGTACCAGCAATACCCCCGGCGGTGGAAGCACCGTCTCGGTGCAGGGAGACCTGCTGGTCAGTGGTATTTTTTGAGCCCACTGACAGTAACTGTCACTGGGACGTGATCGCAGATCGTGCTTGTTCTCCGGTCAATAGGGTACTGGCATAGATGACTGCATCGTCTTTATGGACCTGTCAGCGAAAGCTGCACGTAGGACCCGACGCTAATGCTGGGCAATGTTCTCTTCTATCTCAGTGGTACACTGCTGGTATGGTCCGAGACGTACGAAGCTGACATTACCAGCTAGAAAACCTTCGAGCACAACTTACGTGATCAGCGAAAAACGACACCGTCCTCTTCCACGTCCTTTCTATGGTATGGTATGAAGAACTTTATTTAGGTCCTGAGGGATCAGTCTGGGACTGATGCAGGCCGCTCCCGCGCCCGTCCTTTCTAGAGCGATGGACCTTTCACTTCGACTTCAGCAGCCGCGTAGTAATATGTCGCAAGGTAAACGAGTCTATATCATCGTGCATTTGACGATTGAGGGTCGCAGATCTGACAGTTGTGCTCCCACCTAAGGCAGCGAAGAATCAATATTCGTGCGTCGTTTAGCGTTCTTGCATGTCCTTTATTATGTTTTTACCTTGAACTGCTTTGAGCAATTTGCCACTGTGTTCACAAAACGGTTGGCATGTTAGAAAGATTTGAAATTACAATCACTACACAATAAAATGACGGACTTACCGAAGACTTCGGGACATTCGCATGCTGTCTCATAATCAAGAAGCTAAGATAACTTAGTTCCTATTTATTATAATATTGGTATCTTAATTGTAATATCGTAACATTCCGTTTAAGACTTAACTCCCACAATCGCTTTTCTTGTTCCAGTCTTCTTTATTTCATTGTGCATATTCTCGTATTCTTGAAAAATTTGTTGCTCGAAACTTACATAATGGTTTCTTCAAATGAAAGCGTTCTCTATATGATTCTGTGCATGGCGACACTTTTTTGTAAATTATTCCTTTTCAAAATTCGGCAAAATATATTGACGTAAGCAGCTGATATGCCTTCCTTTAACTTTGACGTCACTGCTATTGTAAGAATTGCCTAACATGAAACACATAACTCCATGTAAGTGCCTCAGTCACGTTGCATAAATTAATTTGTGTAGTTGAAGCGCTCACTTACGGCGGCCACCATTTTCATTGTAGAACTTCAGGGAGTGCCGTACAAAGAGCTGTACCCATTTTAACACAGTTTATGGTGCTGTAATCTGCTTCTCAGCAAAAAAAAAAGCGATTATCTCAAAGTGGGAAACAGTGGCCGCTTTGAACGTTCGCGTGAATAGAGCGACCGTGCCAGGAGTTGCCATGGCGCAGCGCTTTACGGAATAACTTGCGAGCGCGAACAAAAGGCAGCGCTTCCAGCGATAGCGTTCATTATCAGCAGCGGGCACATCCTGGCAAAGCCCAGAGAATAGAGGAATGTCGCTTCACACCTGACATTTATTTATCGAAAATAAAATCTCCAGCTTAGCGAAAGCATATTATGGGAAGGCCGTGACAGGTTTCTTCACAGCTGCCATGAAAGATTGTTTGTGTGTAACCTTGTTCAACTTGCTGCAGTGGAAACCCTTTGTTACTCTTTCCTGACGTCCTTAACGAAAACGTGTCGCGCGCGTGCGCGTGCCTGCGTGTGTGTGGGTGTGTTCGTGCGCGTGTGGCTTTTATTTTTTATTTTTTTTTATTAAGTTGTGCAATACTAGCGACCCTAGTGGAGCTGAAGCTTCGAAAGCTGGCGATGGCGTAAAAGCTGTGCTAAGGTTCTAATGCTAAGAACGGTGTTCGATGGTTCCATTAAACCGGCTTTAATGTTGCCATATATCGTCATTGCTGTATGCGAACAACTTCATGTCCGCCTTATACGCTCGTTTCAGAGGTAGCCGTCCCATAAGACATGCGCGTTTCTAATAGACTCCTTATGACACTTAGGACACACCGCCTAGAAACATATGCGCAGCTTAGACAACGCGGTTGTAAAAGGTCTCTGAGTCGTGTACACACAGTGCTTCCCATGCGTGCTTCGCGCTGCTACTGTGTGACGAATCCGCCATAATCAAACTGACTTTGTTTGATTAACCATCTAAGTAGTCTAAATATTTATTAAAGTCACGATAATTACTCTTTACGTAAAGAAGCACGAATGACAATGCTGGTCGTTGCGGGATAGCGTCGTAATGCATCTAACAAACGCCTTTTTTATTTATGCATGGACTCCATTCTCCTTTGCGCCGTAAAGTAGTGCGACTTTGCGACTTCAAAAATAAAATTAAAAATACTCTGGACATTCATGCTCATGTGAAAAGGGATTTGAGGAATACAGGCTTACAAGCGCACGTTACTGTAGCATGCTGACGAAGTGAATGAAGTTTTGCATTCTATTTATTTGTTCAGTACCATACAGCCTTAAGAACCATTGCCCATTTTCGGAGGCATTCGATAGGCTCACATCCTGCATCGCCACCAAAGAGGACAGCCTCATTTAATATGTTTATAGCAGTCGCGTCCTTGCCTGTATCTGAGGAGGCCATCAGCTTGGACGCCATCCATTGTTGGATGACCGTATTCACGGCGGCGAACACAGCTGGCAAATCTCACACTAGCTGTTAAAACAACAGCTAGAGTAGCAAAGCCACTCAGCACAAAAGTTTACACACTGTGAAGCACTCAGTACATTAAGGGCGTGTATGTTGCCTGGTGCTTTGTTGTTTTTCCCATAATGTGCTCCGCATTCGCGTGGTTACTAAACAGGGCGAACGATGTTTTGTTCCACTGCACATCCGCCTAAATCACCCTGGGCGGCGATGGCTAATACTATCAGGGCTAATCTTGTAAACGTGCGAATAACCAAGAAAGCTGATGCGTGAATGGCCGTGCCGGTAGCCATACGGTGTGTCGGTACATTCTTCGAACGCTAATCTCATTAACATCGCGAGATGGATTCTGGCGGAATTTTCTTACTTCTACATGTTAATGAAACATAACAACTAATTAACCTGTGAGGCTTCATCGTCTGCTTTCTTATATGGTTCTAACTTACCAAAATAGGAACCTCACTGATCTCTTTTCTTTTTCCGAAGGAAGAAGTTCCGCTATGATGACGACTCGTATACACACACATACCTCTGCCGCCTTTGTAATGGCAGAGTTTCTGTGGTCGAATGTTTTGTTCCTTTATTCATTCGCCCGACCCCGCTTTCCCGCAAATGGTTCTGGTTCCTGGCGATGAACACGTAATGAACCAGGCTAATGAATCCAGCCCTTCACCTGGGCCTGTGCCCAATGTTTTTTGGCTGCCAGGAACTAGCGATGCTAACAGGTCTTGAGTGCTCGGCGGTAGTAAGTAGAGAATACATAGCGCTACTGCGAGTCTACAGTGCTTACTTTCGTTTTCTCGCGTCGCCGGCAGGACGTTTCTCTGTACCATCGTGGAACGAATCCGGGCGGAGGCCTTTTACTAATTGGTTCTCATTTGTGACCACGGTGGCGCGTGCGTTTTTCAGTGCCGGTTTGCTTTTATATTTCTTGACGTCGTCATGGGTAGCAGGGCAGGTATATATAGGTACACACCATAATAATATAGGGAACTGGGTGAGTCGGTTGGATGGCATAGCAATTGCGTGACCGATATTTTTTTCGTTCTTTCGTATATTTTGCGCCTTTCATAATTACGTGCAGCGACCATAAATTCTTACGGAGTATCGTTTGGCTAAGGTCTTAGGCGAGAAGAACAGCTCCTAGACTGTAAGTACAGCCATGTTACTTCGCTACCCTACTTGAACAAATCTACACTTTGCTTTAGATACTCATAGAAGCCTGAACAAGTTTTTGTAGGTTCTTTAAATAATCTGCTCTTCCGCTGATATTGCGCGTAATTTGCTTGTATTTAGCATGTTGTGTTCGCATACCAAAATGAATGAGTGTGCTAATCCCCGCCGATGTTCACGCACTCCAAGGCAGCGCTCGATTGGGCATGCGAACAAGTGAGCGGGAGCGTCTTGTAGGCTGTGAATGAAACAGGCCTATATATAAGCGCCTAACGTTTCTTTATCGGAAAATCTTAATAATTCCTTTCGAAGGGTTGTCAGTTGCCTTGCTTTATTGTACAAGCTTCGTCTTGGCTATTTTTATGGGCTTGGCTACATGAACATATTAAACACAAGAGCACTGATGTTTTCGGCTGTAAGGCCCCATGAATTGCTTTAACGTATCCAGTAGCTGAAACGTGAATTGTATCTATAATTCTTCATCTGTACATAAATACGCCCGCATATATATTACGATGGTGTGAAATAGGAGGTGGCTGGGGTTTGGACATTGGCTTTGTGTAAGTAACAAGCTGGATTATGAGGCGAGCGGCTTGTTACCGTACCTGATGGAATGGACACGTCGTCTGTGTTGGTTTATACATCAATGCCGAGTACAGTTCTCCAATACCGAAGTGTTTCAATAGAACTTACTCTTGACCTACTTGTGGGAGGATGCCTAGTAGGACGGCTGTGTCCTCCCGTGCATGTTCACTTCTCCTTTTGTGTATGTGATTTTTGCGGCAATAAGTCCCTCACGGAAGTGTTTGCGGATGGAAAAAGACAATCGCCGACTTTCTGTGTAAGTATCTACATTTGGTTGTATAGAGAAGAACGCTCTGCACAGTGCTCGACATGCTTGACAACCATCCCCATATGGAAAAAAGAATTTTTTACCAAGTCCCAGCCCGCCACACCACGAGTAGCTCTAAAAGCACAATTTTTTTTCCCTAAAACATCAGGACTGAATGAAAAAGTGCTTTTTCATGCTTTTCCGCATTGAAACGTCCAATCTTTTGTATCATCTTTCCTTCTCTCAGCGCAGAGTAGCCAACCGCATAGTTATTCTGGTTAACCTCCTAGCCTTTCAAATCTTTCTCTCTCTCCTTCTTGGCAGCGATAGCTCTTATTGGCTCACTGCCTTACTTTTGTACGCCACCATACGTCACTGAACTCCTAAAGTGCGTTATGATAAAAATACAAGGAAACAATAATTCAAATTACGCCGCGATGTTTTGAACTTACGAGCAACGGATCCTGCAGGATTCTACCTCTTAGCCACGCTGCCGATACTACAGCAGCAGAGAAGCTAGAGAGAGTGAGAGAGAGACTTTGTTTTGAAAATTAAAGTATAGTTATGCTTGTGGAGACACAAGCCACAAGAGGCAGTAAATGCGTCGCAGTGGCTTCAGGTAACCCACACAGCAACTCAAACTTCGCATCCAGATTTGAATGCCAGGGTAGTAAATGCTGCACAAGGGTAGAATTTATATATTAGAAAAGTTGGGGCGCGCTTAAAAATAGGCATCATTTACGAGGGAAATTAAAATACCATCAACACTTTCACTATAATTCTCCTTACGTTGTGCGCACTGCCTTCTGCCCTCACCCATTATAATGGTAAGGTGTCGAGTTAATGCTGTGAAAGTTTGATATTAATTGCTCTATTTTCATTGTTCAGTTGCAAAAGGATCAGGGCCATTCCGATGCAAGTGTGTACCACAGAGGAACAATGAGAAACGATCCGACTTCGAAAAGAAGGTTGATCTTTTTAGGCCTCTCAAAGATGCCCTGTGGCGCCACAAATTTTCCACAAACTTCGGCGTTAAGGAAGCGGCGCAAATGTGGCTTCGCAACCAACCGAAGGCCGTATTCTCGGAAACGATAGAGTAGCTTGCAGACCGCTAGATCAAGTGCATTTACAAGGGAAGCGACTGTGTAGAAAAATGATGTCCGTGTTGAACCCCTACGTTTGCGTAATAAATTCTGCAGCGAAAAGTATTGAAATTATTTTACTCACCCTCGTAGTTGCTAACATTTCCACTGAAGCATGTCCACACATACACGTTTCTTTGGGTACAATGTTGATATCTCCATGTATTTATGTGCAATTTTATTCAATATCAGCACTTTCGAGAACGGAAGCCTGGCTGTTTCGAGTACAGTTTGCACGTTCATTGCTTCTGCTTGGACGATGCGCGGAAAGCGACGCCTCAGCTGGCTTCCTCTGGCAGAGTGAGTAATTACAACCCCCACGACTGAAGCAGACCTGCTTCACCAGCCGAATCAGTAGCAACAACAGCAGTCCAAGCGGGCCGGTGCAGATGCCGTTAGTTCTGTTGTGTTTATTCACCTTCAGGCCATCGCGTGTAGTGCGCGCCATTTCGTTTTCCGCTACGATTGCCGGACGTAATTAGCGCTGCTCCTTTTTCCACTTGAGGTGAAGCGAAGAAAAGAGACAGTGAAATTTTCTCTGGTCTTCAGGTTGAGCGGCTTTCATTGGAGTTCCCAGATACGTGTTTCTTTTTTTTTCCTTCAGCGGCTAATTTGCGCGCTTGAGGAATTTAGAAAATTCCAGTAAACAATCATCAGAGCAGAGAAATGACAACGTAAGTAATAAAAAGAAATGTCAAAGGAGAGTGACGCAAAGGCGTCTTAGAAATGACAGCCTGCCTCATTGCAGAAATATTTGACTTTTTTGTAATTATTTTTATATACATGCCTCAAGTGTCGTCTGAGAGCTTCATGTTCGTTTTGAGTATAGAGTGGGAAGACGTGGGCTACGCCATTGGTTAAGCTATCTAATTAAAACGCTTGACGAAGCAGTGGTAACTTTTCTATCAGATTAACAAAATTTATATTTTGCCATTGTGCATATCTTATGCATTTTTTGCCGTTTGTACTTTCCGGCGCATTGTAATATTCTTATTTATGACTCCCTTTTATAAATAAAGTCTGCAGCATATACATACTTTCAATTTTCGGCCCATTTACCGTAAGCCACTTTGCACCACAAAAGGGATTTCGAATACCAAAGACACCAGTTTGCCAAGCCCAAATTTAAAAAAAAGTATGGGCCTGAAGGTGCTTTAAGTACCGGACCAACCTCTTCATTTCCGTAAAGATCTACATTTTACATAAAGCACCTCTCTATATCTAAGGCTTTTTTGGGCTGTCCAAATACCTATCCTTCATACCTTGCGCCAGCGTGCTGATAACAGGAATTCGCTGTTCGAAAGCCATTCAATAAAGCGCAATTTTATATTGTTACGTGTGGAAAAATACAGATGAAAGAGGCTATATACAGGGTATTTACACTGGAGCGAGACCACCAGGCCGACACTCGCCCGCGCCAAGGGCACAGACCCACTTCGTCGTCGTTCTCGCGCCGCCTCGTCCCTTGAGCATCGCTCCATGATATCGTAATACTACGCCCCGGTGGCAAAAGCGCTGTCACGGTGCTGTTAAATATCCAAGGCGCGTGGAGAGTTGTAGGGTTTGAGTCGGGCGACGTGGACAATGTCACTGGTTGTCAGAGCGGAGGACGTAGTGGGCGTGAGTAGAGCGATTTCGTAGGTGACATCGGTTACTTAGCGAAGCACGCGATAAGGGCCTGTGTAGCAGGAAAGCAGTTTTTCGCAAAGGCCAACTTTACGCGATGGTGACCAAAGTAACACGAGGGTGCCGGGCACAATATGGACATCACGGTGACGGAGGTCGTAGCGTTGCTTTTGTTTGCCTTGAGAGACTTGTAGACGAGTGCGCGCAAGTTGGCGAGCATGGTCAGCATGGGCGATAGCATCACAGGCATAAGCGCTAGTTGAAGCTGTGGTGGATGGAAGCACAGTGTACAGTGGTAGCGTCGGTTCACGGCCATACAAGAGGTAAAAAGGCGAAAAGCCAGCAGTTTCGAGACGGGAAGAGTTATACGCAAATGTAATGTAAGGTAGAACGTGGTCCCAGTCACGGTGGTCGTCTGAAACGTATTTAGATAGCATGTCTGTAAGGGTGCGGTTCAAACGCTCAGTGAGGCCGTTCGTTTGAGGGGGGTAGGAGGTGGTAAATTTGTGCTGTATTGAGCAGGCACGCATGATGCCGTCAATGACTTTGGCTAAGAACGTACGGCCACGGTCTGTTAGCAATTGACGCGGAGCACCATGAATCAAAATGATATCATGCAGGTGGAAATTCGCAACATCAGTTGCGCAACTGGTCGGAAGAGCGCGGGTTACGGTGTAGCGGGTCGCATAGTCCGCCGCGACGGCAACCCACTTGTTTCCAGATGTAGATTCCGGAAATGGGCCGAGAAGGTCTAAGCCGACACGATGGAAGGGCTCGACAGGGATGTCGAGCGGCTGCAGGTAACGAGCGGGGGGCTGTGAAGGCTCCTTGCGTCGTTGGCAAAGTTCACAAGCGCCGACGTAACGTCGTACGGAACGGGCAAGGCCCGGCAAGAATAAACGGCGACGTACACGGTCATAGGTTCGAGATACGCCGAGGTGTCCTGCCGTTGGTGCGTCGTGGAGCGGTGGAACGGTTGAGCGGAGGTGTTTAGGTATGACAAGTAGAAACTCAGAGCCGTCCAGATGAAGGTTACGACGGTAGAGAGTACCGTGGCGGAGGACGAAGAGGTGTAGAGTGGCGTCGGCCGGAGAGTGTTCAAAACGGTCGATGACTGCTCTGATGTAGGCGTCACGACGTTGCTCGTCGGTGAAATGAAGCAGCTGCGACACAGAGAATACACAAGCAGCACTGGTAATATTGGAGGAGTCAGGGTCGTCAACAGGGTAACGCGACAAGCTGTCAGCGTCTTGGTGCAGGCGGCCAGACTTGCAGACCACGGGATACGAAAATTCTTGTAGTCTCAAAGCCCATCGACCAAGCCGGCCTGTAGGATATTTTAGGGATGAGAGCCAGCAGAGAGCATGATGGTCAGTGACTAAGGAAAAAGGGCGACCGTAGAGGTAAGGACAGAATTTCGCAACCGCCCAGACTACAGCAAGGCATTCTCGTTCTGTAATGGAATAGTTGCGCTCCGATGGTGTGAGGAGGCGGCTCGCATGAGCAATAACGCGATCCTGGTCACGCTGACGCTGGGCTAAGACGGTACCTATGCCATGACCACTGGCATCTGTATGCAACTCTGTTGGGGCATCAGGGTCGAAGTGGGCGAGAATGGGTGGTGAGGAGAGAAGAGTGACGAGACGAGAGAAGGCGGTGGCTTCTGCAGTACACCAGGAGAATTGTACGCCTTTCTTCAAGAGATTAGTGAGGGGCCTAGCAATTGCCGCAAAATCTTGAACAAAACGACGAAAGTAGGAGCATAGTCCGAGAAAACTTTGAACGTCTGCGGCTGTCTTCGGAACCAGAAAGTCTCGGACAGCGCGAGTTTTGTCGGGATCAGGCTGTACTCCGGAAGCGTCAACGAGGTGGCCCAGAGCAGTAATTTCGCGGTGGCCGAAACGACATTTCGACGAGTTAAGTTGCAGCTCCGCCTTTCGAAATACATCAAGTATAGCTGTTAGACGCTCAAGGTGAGTGTCGAACATGGGCGAGAAGACGATGACGTCGTCGAGGTAGCAGAGACATGTGGACCATTTGAAACCACGGAGCAAGGAGTCCATCATACGCTCAAAGGTGGCAGGGGCGTTGCATAATCCAAACGGCATTACATTAAATTGGTACAGGCCATCATGAACGCGGTTTTTTCTCTGTCCATATCGTCAACAGCAATCTGCCAGTATCCCGAACCAAGATCAATAGATGAGAAGTAGCTGGAACCGTGGAGGCACTCAATGGCGTCGTCTATACGTGGGAGCGGGTAGACGTCCTTCTTAGTAATCTTGTTCAGATGGCGGTAGTCTTAACAGAAGCGCCACGTGCCATCCTTCTTTTTAACCAACACTACAGGTGGCGCCCAGGGACTGGAAGAAGGCTCAATGATGTTTTTGTCTAGAATTTTGTTGACTTCACTTTGAATTACTCGACGTTCCGACGCAGAAACTCGATACGGTCGTCGATGAATAGGAGTAACATCGCCGGTAAGAATTCGAAGCTTGACCGCAAGCGTCTGGCCTAAAGGGCGATCGTCGAAGTCAAAAATATCTCTGTAGGACGATAATACTTGGTAAAGATCTTCAGCCTGCGCAGAAGACAGGTCCGTCGCAACCATATTCTGTATCTTGGGATCGGCGGCCGAGGCTGGCGCGATGGGCATGCTAAGCTCGCAAGAAGCATCGGTCGATAAGGTTGCCCCGTGATAGTCGCCGAGACAATCAACGTTGGCAAGGCAAATACCTTGCGGTAGAATTTGCTTTGCCAATCCAAAGTTAAAGATAGGCATGAAAGTGCTGTTCGCAGTTAGTATACTGTGAGGCACGGTAACATCATACTATAGTGGAACGTCGGGCAGAGGAGTGACGAGGTACTCGCCATCAGGGACTGGTGGGGAAGACAAGAGTTCAATATAGGCTATTGATTTTGGCGGCAGGCGAATAAAGCCAGTGGGGCGTGTCAGAAGGTTCTGCGAGAATCGGCAACTCAAGGCGAAGGGTAATGGAAGAGCAGTCAATAACAGCAGAATGCGCGAAGAGAAAATCGAGGCCGAGAATGAGGTCGGGGGAGGGGGACAATGAGCAATCACTGCGAAGAGTACAGGAGTGTGGCGGCCGGCGATGCTGACACGTGCCGTACACATGCCGATGATAGGCACAGTACCGCCATCCGCAACGCGGACGACGCGTGCCGACGCTGGGGTGAGGAGCTTGTTCAGTCGTCGTCGGAAGGCAGCACTCACAATAGAAAGATGCGCACCTGTATCGTTGAGTGCCGTGACAGGATAGCCATCAATGTCAACGTCAAGAAGGTTTTGGTTGGTGTGTAACGTGAGCAGAGGATTTGAGGGCAGGGTGGACAACGCAGCTTCACCTCCAGAAGCTGCAGTGCCTAGTTTTCCGGCTTTGTCCGGGAGACGATAGGCGACGTAGAGAAGCGACGGGGTTGAGGCGAACGAGACTGATGGCGTCGAGGTGAGGGAGAGCGGCTGTAGCGAAGGTTGAGGGCAGGAGCATCAGCGGCAATGGGTTCATGGTGGGTGGCATAGGGAACAGAAGGTCCAAAGGGCCGGGAATGAGCGGCGGTGTATATCCGAGGAGCGACGTGGCCGATGCGACAGCAGTGGAAGCAGATCGGCCTGTCATCAGGGGTACGCCATTCGGACGGGTTGCGGCGAGATGTGGCAGAAAAGAACTGCCGGGGACGAGGAAGGCTGCTAGATAACTGGGCAACCGTGGGTGGAGACGATGAACACACGGAGTTGAGACCCATGTTCTAAAATTCTTGTCTGGCGACGGCCTGAATCAGCGCAATCGTGGTTGCTGGTGGATCGGGAGGCGTCGCGGAGAAAGCTGGCAAACAGGCGGCCTCGAGCTCGCGACGAACAATACGGGTTACATCGTCACAGGGAGTGGTCTGACGCGGTCGACTCTCACATGTCGACGTAGCAGCAGTGTTGGGTAGCCGCGGGATGTGATGTGTGATACGGCGGCTCTTAGCTTGTTCAAGGCGACGGCATTCTTTGATGATGGCGTCGATAGTCGAGACGGGACCGAAAAGAAGCAAATTTAAAGCATCGTCGGCGAAGCCTTTTAGCACATGCGACACTTTATCTGCTTCAGACATCATATCGTCAGCTTTGCGGCAGAGAGCCAAGACGTCGAGGTTGTATGAAACGTACGGCTCTGTAGATGTCTGAACACGAGACGCAAGAGCCTTTCTCGCCGCAGCCTTGCGCCCAAAGGGGTCGCTGAACAGTTCCCTGAGCTTTTCTTTGAAAGTGTCCCAACTGTTTATATCGTCGTCATGCGTTTGGTGCCACAGGCGTGGGGTGCCGCCGAGATAAAAGATGACATTGGCGAGCATGATCGTTGGATCCCACCTGTTATTAGCACTGGCGTATTCATAGAGCTTGATGCACTCGTCAACGTCCTGTCCCTCCAGGCCAGAGAACACACCAGGGTCGTGATGTTGGGCAACCGTGGTGATTGTAGCAGTCGGACAAGCCGAAGTCATCGCAGAGGCTGTCTCGTCGCCGGGAGGCATGGTGACAAGTCCGATGTACCGACCAGTCCGACTTGGTTATGAACACCGGTTGATAAGCGCAGTGGGGGCACATATGTTTGATTTGTGTAAGTGCATTTTTGTTTTGTTTTTAATTGTGAAAGGGTGTTCGTTATAGACAGTAAAACGCACTTAAGGGTTTAGAGTGGTGTACAGCGGCTCACACTTAGCACTCAATGCATTCCCAAACCACCAGTTACAAACGCCATTACTTATTCACTAGCATTACTGGAACATATCTACTTTATTTGACGAAATAGTTCTGCGGAAACTCGCAAGGTGGAAAGAGGTAATAATTAAAAGGGAAAATTAGACATCCAACCATTCGTAGCAATTTCTACAAAGGAAGCCCATATGGGCTTCTCGAAAGAAAACCCTCGCGGTTGAAGAAAAATTCGTCCTGGTCCGGGACTCGAATCCTGGACCACCGCCTTTCCGGGGCAGCCGCTCTACCATCTGAGCTAACCAGGCGGCTAGCGGACGGTAGGGCGAAGTCGAATTAGTCAACAACTAGAAACAAAGGCAAGAGTTCGACGAAATAGTTCTGCGGGAACCCGCAAGGTGGAGAGAGGTAAAAGAGGTAAGAGGTAACCACCCGTTCGTAGCAATTGCTACAAAAGAAAGCCAACTCCGGGTTTCCTGTGTAGCAATTGCTACGAACTGGTGGATGTCTAATTTTCACTTTATTAATATCTACTTTATTTACGTGATGATGAGGCGATGGCATTCATGAACGCCAACTGGGTCTTTTCTCTAGCATTTACGAAAGTAATTGACTTTATCGGCACGCTACCATGATAAGAAAAACGCCGAGAAGACTGTCGAACAGGTACATGTGACGAACTTGCTTTGGATTTGATCCGCAATTTATCAAGCCTCTTTTCCACCTGCGCACAACAGGCTTTCGCACAGGACGGCCTCTCGACCCTGCAAAAAATTTTCACGAATCCTCCTACAGCTCTCTATATTGAACTTACCCAAGAGAGACGTGTTTGTGTACTGACAACAGTTCCTTGTATTATGTCAGAATCTATGATTCCGCATTAAAAAAATACAGAAGAAGAAAAGATATAAGCAAACAAATAACGATGCATTATGTATATAATTCCCACATAATAAGCATATGTGCGTTGCACAGCACAGCACGTACGCAGCGCGCGCACGTTCCGTACACAATTGACGCACTGCAGCTCGCGCGCACACGCGCGAAGGAGGTGACACGTGTTTACATACGCGCGTCGTGCACTGCACAGTTTATAGATACCTGTGTTAGACTGGCTTCGAACAAGCTGGAACATGCGCAGTACGCGAGAACATGAGTACATGAGAATTTGCTCAGCGCCGTGCACTGCACAGTACTCCTTCTACCACTTTTAATCACGAGTTGGCGCCTACCTGTGCTTTCGTGTACATCACAACAGCAGCTCTCTGCTGACAAATTGCATATTACTTCGATTATTCCTTCCAAACGACAGTTATACTCGAACATTTAGACATACCATCACAAGGGTACACTAAAACATAAATACCCCGACGTTCCCTGTAGAAGTGAGTGCTTTTGTGTTCTATGTCTTCACGACTGTGTTTTATGGCGGGAATGTTCTTTCTTTTTTGCACTGAATACGACCTGCTGTCGATTGTGAGTCTCGTGATGGCAATCTGTTCGCGTTCCCTGTTGCTATTGACTTCATTTGTTTTCTAATGGTAAGGCCATACAAGATTAACGATGGTAGCCTGCCTGCTGATTGTCGCTCGCACCTCCCCTCCGCTCTTTCTCTACCTTTCTCTCTGCCTTTCACTCGCATATGCAGATGAAACACGAATAAGGAATGTGGCCACGAATCGCACTTGGGCAAGTAAGTATAGCGAGGGTTAGCGCTTAAAGAAAGGTGATGAGGCTCATTTATTCAGAATTCATTGGGCGTTATCTCAGGAAATAGGCGAATGGTCTAGCTGTCGTAAGTTTTAAACACAATCAAATAATGTAATTCCAGGGTATTCTTGTGTTGCGACCAGTGCCGTTTCACCTACTAATTTCTGTATTACTGCGCGTGCAAGTTTCGCGCTTGACATATTTACCTGATTCGCTAACAACTTATATCACATTGTGCGTTTTTTTCTGGATCGTTCTTATTCTCCTATTGTAGCAAGAACCAAAATTACTTGCCCAATGTAGAATTTGTATTGAAGGCTTTTTTCAAAAACTTTGTAAGAATTCACCGCCGTTTTTTGTTTTTGTGTTTCTTTCAACTACTTTGCAGCAGTGGTATGAAGATCTTACTACCACTACGGCATAGAGGTTGCGTTATACATCGAAACTATTCTTATCATTTTACTCTTTAAGGTATGTGTATCTGCGACACAGTACCGACTTGGCAAAGCAGATAATTTTTCGCACACATAAACACACTTCGGTGCATAGGAAGCATTTGTTAATGTAGACACCTATTCCGTTTTCGCGGAGAACATGCAATTGCTGTAACTCGGGACAGGATTCGCACTTAAAGGGTAGTTCCTTTGAGAAATGCGTATTTTTTAGTACCACGACAAGTGTCAGACAACCATGTAAATATTTTTGCTATTCTATCCACCACATTTTGTTTCTCTCTCGGAAGGTTAATTTACATTCATCCTGTGCAAGCGTCGCAGTAAGAGCCAAGTTGCTACGTAACAGTGATTATAAACGCGCGAAGTGGGTCTGTTTGTTTAGTACTACGTACGTTGGGCTTTTCGTTTATGGATATTATTTTATTAGAACATGAGGGTGGGCTGGGTAGGGGGTATAAATTGGATATAATTTTTAAAGTGGCAAGGAGAGGAGAAGTCGTATTTTTTGCTGTCTGACAGATAAAGTTCAGGATTTTTTAGGTACTTTCACAAGCGGTCATGGACAACGTTTTCCTTTTGGGCACAAATGTCCTACTGAAACAATCATGATCGCCCATAGGTAAATGTAATGACAAACAGAGCTGCTCCTAAATGTGTGGTTTCGAGAGCTTAGTCAAGCGATCGTTTACACTCCTTTCATTTTTTCTCAACATCTCATTTCTCTTTTAAACTCAACTGAAATAAAGTTCGATTCATGGAGTGAAATGTAGGCGTGTTTGGCGATTGCTTCTTTTCATTACTCTCTGCATTTTTCAATAAAGAAAAAAAAACGTACAAATAGTACCGCACAAGTGTATGATTCGCAGGCGGTGTGATGTTTTAAAAGCGAAGCTTGTTTGTGTCTAGCCTAAACGTTCGTGTCTGTTCGCAAAAGATCCTATTGTCCTTGCCCCCGTAAGCAAGCAAAAATGCAATGGCTCATACGCCCGTAGAGCAGAGCCTGCAACACTTCAACGTGGACGTTTCAAAACTAGAACCACAGTCCCTGATTGGATTCATGCTTGAACGCTTCTCAGTTCGGTGTTGCGCTCAGGTTGGCTCAGGTGAACTGACCCACTACTATAAGACGCACGTGTATAGATTCGACATTTTCAAACTACATGTGTGACACTGAGATGGCCGAACCCCTTGCAGTATATACCGCAGCTATCACAAGGCTACTTACCGGTGAAGTTTCCGATGTTCAATAAACATGTGTTTGGCTGACAACCTGTCTTCATTGATGTCCCCACTATCCACACAATGCACGTGTCGTTAATAACAAGGGCACATTCAAGTAAACAGAAATTTATTGGCAAAGGGGACCATTAGGTATACGAAGAGACAAGCTTCGCTTATCATCTATCTTATCCTTATTTTACGAGCCCGAATTGACGTAAAATATCGTATGCATTTCCAGTATTTCTGCGCCCATGTTAGATTTGTTTGTCCTGTCGTGTTTGTCCGTTGTCATGTTTTACTGGTGTCCGCTATGCGCTCTTGCAATAAAGTAAGTGGAATAATAACTGACCGAATAAGCCGCTCTTCTCCGAACCTAATATAGGCAGTCAAACATCCTCTGAAAGCCAGAGTTACTATTAGCAATGCAAAGCAACGTAAGCGTGGCGTTCGATCACTTCCTAGCACTTTACCTCCATTTCCGAGTATGCAAAGCGACGTTCGGGACATGCAGTGCTATATGCCACTGTCCTATTCATATAAACGGGGCTACTAAAAAAGTAAGAAGCGTTTGCTCCCTAAGGCCGGTAGGCGCTCTGTATGTTATACACATATGGCGTTTTTCTCTAGAGTGATAAGTGAAAGGAGCTATTGGCCATATTCTAATGTGAATATAATAATTATGCTATGATGAAACTTGACTACTTCCTGACACAATGCAGGCAGCTTTCATTAGTTGTTTAACATTTGCATTTACAATTGTCTTTTCATAAACATTAAACCTGTATAGGGAGAATCGGGTTTAACCAATCTTTATATAACTGTTGTTTTGGGTACGAAAATTCGAAATTACCCAGTTTTACCCGGAAAGGAAGCACGCTAATTACTACATTATTAATGTCTTCCGCCATCTCTCTGGTTTTCCTCTCATGAGCCCTTCGTATTTTTTGTCTCTCTTGCGCCGTTGGTGAAGTCGGAAAATTCCAGACACGTTCGCCTAGACAATATAGAGAAACCACTGTTTTCACACACGCTCCGACGGGAGAAAAAAAATAGCAAGCATAAATCACGTGGCGAAACTCGAGGCAGCAACGAATGAATGGCCGTGCTCTTGCAAACACTAGTACAGGATCTCTCAAGTGGAATAACGAACACGTGTCGTGTAGGATCGCCATCAGAGTAGCGAGAGCCAGAAGCTTGCAACTGGACTTGCAAGATTAGCGCATGCGTGGCGAGGAAGAAATAAAAGGTGTCCTGGGGCTGCTTGTTCTAGAGCGATGACGAGGCATGTCATAAATCAGCGAGAAGGACGACGACGCTAACACGCTGATTATGAACGTGAAGGGCATCCTGACGACGGTGTGAAGACGGTTGCTTTGTCGTCGCGGCTGCTCGAGAGTACACTTTTCTTCGTTTCTTTTTTTTGCTTGTCTCAATATTTGAAACAAGTCTACAGTGCCACTGTTACGAGGATTGGGCCGCTGCTTTGGTGCATGCAAATTAGATGACAAACTTCTCGAAGCATAGTTTGTCGGCGAATGCAAGGGAGGCTGAGCAAATATTTAGAGCCTCTCTTCTCTGCCACTCTTGCATCTCGCTATAATATCGCCTTTGCACGCATGACGCGTTGTAATGTATCTTTTTTTACAGCGAAAGCTGTATATGACTAACCTTCCGTAGTTTTTTCGGCAACAGAAACGGAGTTAGCGATTTCTAACAAACCCATACGGGTTCAGTGCGGCGGCGCAAATGTCAAAATGCGGTACAGATTAGAACGCTTGCCGTAAACAATAGCGTCACGTCAAGGTTATCGCAGTCTATAAGCAGAGAGGTATCGGCGCTTAAAACAGCTGCGTTATCGATGGGGCGGACACATACAGTTCGTACACCTGAAGAACAACATGCGTACGAAGAGTGCTGGAGGGAACAGTAATGAGAATGTAAACAGCGCCAGTGCGAAACGACCACCGGCGAAGAACGTTCCCGCGATGCTCAACAAAAACAATCGTGAGCCCGGGCACCTCTTAACGAGCAACGACGCCGGACTCGCAACGCAAAAAATGGCAACCATTCCACCCGGTGAAAATGGAATGGCAGCGAAAACTGACTAGTCAAAGCTCCCAAACAAAAAAAAGAGATAGAGAGATAAATAAGAAAGGCATGGAGGTTAACCAGATATCAGTCTCCGGTTTGCTACCCTACACTGGGGATGGGAGATAGGGTTTAGAAAGAGGACAGAGAGGAAAACGTTAAAAAACAACACACGCACACATGGAGGCACACACACACACGAGAGGCCTTCAGTTAAACACATTCACAAAGGCCGGTATATTGCAAAAAGCGCTATAGTGCTTGCACGGCCTTCTTCTGTGACGGTAGATCCTTTAGATGGTGTAAAATTATTTTTTTTCCATAGCGGCTGGTCGTCCAGCTGGTAGAGTTCGTGGCGAAGGCATTCCCTCTGTGGACTTTACTGCGGGCAGGCGCACAAAATATCGTCAATTGATTCTTCATGGCCGCAGTGGTCACAGGTTGCGGTGTCGGCCATCCCTATGTGGAATGCATAGGCTTTGGTAAAGGCAACGCCCAACCAGAGTCGATATAAAAGCGTGGCGTCTCTACGGCGAAGCTGTGATGGCGCTCGAAAACTTCATGTGGGGTCAAGTGAGTACAGTGGCGTATTTCTTAAATGTGGCTCATTTCATTGCGATGCAGTGCACTTCCGAGCAAGTAGGCGGAGGTTCCGTGCTGCGTCACTTCTAGAAAGTGGAATTGGGACGTGGTGCTCCTCAGTATGGGCTGAGCGGCAGCTTGACCCGCCCGCTCATTGGCCGATAATCCCGCAGTGACTTGAAAGCCAGTGGAAGGTTATTTCATGGCCTGCATCACTTATATGGTGTAACGTCTCTGTAATATGAAATATTAGTTGCTCGTGCGATCCGCGTCGTAAAGGAGACAGTAGAGACTGCAGTGCCACCTTCGAATCGCAGGATACCGTCCACTTGTGTGGCGGTTCATCAGTAGTGTGATGAAGGGCAGCAAAGAGCGTTGCGAGATCTGCTGCGGTTGATGTCGCGTGAGTCGTCATAAATTTGATTGTTGTAACTTTCGCTGGTATGACGATTGCCGCCGCGGAGCTGTTTGGAAGGACAGATCCATCGATGTAGATATGCGTGGGGTCACGGTAGTTCTCGTAAAAATATAGTAGGGTGAGCTGTTTAAGGGCTGGTGATGATAGATCAGGTTTTTTCGAGATGCCAGGTATTGTGAGGTTGATTTTTGGCTGAGCGAGGAACCATGGAGGAATCGAAGGTATCGCAGCCGGAGTGAAGCAAGCTGGCAATGATTCATGATATGCGTCTTTCAGCCAAACGAAAAGCAAACTGTTTTCGCTGTCATTCCATCTTCGCAGAATAGAATGGTTGTCATTTTATTTGGGTTGTGTTGGTTGCTCTTGTCACAAAATAGGTTTTGCAAGATGGTGTACTGGCTAGAGTATGTTGATGCGGAGGCCACCCAACTGCAAGAAAAGAAAATAAAAAGAAAAGGGTGAGTATTTACGCCCCGCAACTGCACAATGAGGGACGTAATGAGGGACGCCGTAGGGTAGGGCTTCGGAAAAATTTTTAATTTAGGAGCACCACCGTTGTCTGAACTTCACCTTCATCAAACTGCGGCCACTGTGGCTGAAAATCGAAGCCATGGCCATCTAACTTGTACCCTTGGTCTAATATATTCGTACAGTTTGTTTTGACTGTTGTCACACCCATAGTAGCGATGAGCTGGGATGAGCGTGCTTGGTTTCTTGTGCAAAACGGTTTTCTCTCGAGGGAAACAATCTCTCGTAAGACTTTTGTGATCGGATCCAGGTATCATATATAAATGTTATATTGAAACTTGAATTTTTGTCACTTACCAAACGACGACAAAAAAGAAAGTTTATCATCGTTCACTACACAGAAAGTTCACCGCTGGGACAGCTTAAGTGCTCTTCACTATGTTACCAAGGGACTTCGCACAAATGAAGTGAATATCGTCATCTGTTTCCTTGAAATGCTGTCGGTATTTGAAATGACGAGTGATTAGGCATGAACCCTTGATGACACATTTTCTTCTGTCACCGAGATACCTGTGTCGTCCGGATGTATGGCATGTCCAGGCGCTTGCACAAATCTCATCAACGTGAAAGACACTGCACCCCCATGCAAATTTTTGGTGTTGTCTACGTTATACCAAGCTTACATTGGAAATCGGCCCACATTAGTGCGATCGTAAGTCTACATAGACTAATATAAGAACACCAGAGACACGTTTTCTCTCTCGTCTTCACAAGAGAGAACATGTTGACAAATTGCCTTAGCGTAGCAACGAGCAGGCGACTGGACACACCATGGATTGTGCGACAGACCTTAGCGACACACTGAAATGCATTATCACTGCTTAATCTTTAATCACTCAGCATTCGAACTAATGGCAGCACCGTTTGCCGAACAGATGTCAAAACGCGAAGTCTCTTCGTCACATATTCAACAGTGCCTACTTAAGCTGTTTCAGCGGTGACCTTTCTGTTACGATAGGGTACGTCACAATGAATTATTAAGCAAATTGACACTGATAAATATTCATCCTCATGTTATTGCATGGGTTAAAGATTTTCTCTCTTCGAGATACCAGTTCACCACTGTTAATAATCGTAATTAATCTTTCAGCCAAGTACATGCCAGCGTCCCGCAAGGGAGCGTGCTTGGCCCTTTGCTTTTTCTCATATTTATTAACGATCTACCTAACTCCATTTCTTCCCAAATCAGACTTTTCGCGGACGATTGTGTAATTTACTACAACGTTCATTCTAACGATGACCACTTAGCCCTACAATCTGACCTCGATTCAGTAACAGCATGGTGCTCTGCCTGGCTGATGCAACTTAACCTTTCGAAAACAAAATTCTTGTATAAACCGCCGTGTTTGCTTCGTGGCTATGGTGTTGGGCTGCTGAGCACGAGGTCGCGGGACCGAAGCCAGGCCACGACGGCCGCATTTCCATGGGGGCGAAATGCGAAAACGCCCGTGTACTGAGATTTAGGTGCACGTTTAGGTGCACCAGGTGGTCGAAATTTCCGGAGTCCTCCACTACGGCGTGCCTCATAATCAGAGAGTGATTTTGGTGCGTAAAACTCTATAATTTAAAATTTATGTATATTACTAGCCGTCAGTCTCGAACCGAAACCGTGTCTACCTTGAGTAATTCTACAGTGGAATCGGTAACTACGTATAAGTGCCTGCCTCTTCATGTTCATTCAGATCTAACATAGAACCTTCATATTAACCTTATTCTTGCATCCGCTAATCGGTCATTAGGTCTCCTAAAACATAACTTGAAGCATGCTCTTTCTCACCTCCGATTACGGGCCTCCTCTATACAAATTAGACGTACAATTTTATATGCTTCGGCTATTTGGGACCCTCATCAAGCATATTTAGTAAATAACATTGAATCATTGCAGAAGCGCGCAGTTAGTTTTACTTACTCTTATTAATCACGTCATACCAGCATCATAGCATTAAAGGAACGCTCAGGACTGCAAGAACTATGTCACCGCCGAAAAGCTGCACGGTTATCACTTTTTCACAAGCGGCATCAGCACTCAACACTTCATAATTACTTTTTTTTCGTTTGCTCTCTTCCATCTTTAACCGACGCGACCATCTGTTTAAAGTTCAGCGCTCGTCATGTCCTACATTTAACTACGCACATTCTTTCATACCATGCACCGTAACTGACTGGAATGCTCTGCCTCCAGGTGTTGCTACTGCCACTGATCCCGATAAGTTTTGCAATCGGTTGTCTGCCTTAACTATTGCTTAACATGATGCGTATATTATATTTAGAACTGTTTCTATTTACCTTGTATTTCTAATAATGTAGGTCTTGTTGAATTCAATTTATGCTGTTGTTTCGAAGGTGTATGATTAGTATAATTTTTTACTACTGCCCTGCTCATGTTGTTTCCTTTGATTTTCTTTATGCTTATCTGAGTTAACAGTATTTGTTACGTATATTCTAATGTCGCTTGATGTGTAGTGTATTCTATATTTTTATCATTTGCCTGCACCCCCTCAGCCGTGAGGGTCTTTAGGGGTGTATTCTATAAAAAAATAAATAAACTGTGGACAAGGTGCCGAGAGTGCCAGAAAAATGTCGGTTTGGTTTCCATTTGTTCAGTCAGAAGACTTATAATAGCAATATTACGATATTACCTGGCCAGTTCTTTCTCTGACACCCGCCATGGTTGCTTAGCGGCTATGGCGTTAGGCTGCTAAGCACGAGGTCGCGGGCTCAAATCCCGGCCATAGCGACCACATTTAGATGGCAGCAGGATGCGAACACACCCGTGTATTTAGACTTAGGTGCACATTAAAAAATCCTTGGTGCTCAAAATTATTCCTGAGTGGCCCATTACAGCATGCCTCATGATCGGATCATGCTTCTGGCACGTAAAATGCAATAATTTATTTTTTGACCTGACAAACATATGACTACAAAAATAAATGTGTGAAGAAAAGTGCATATTAGTTGCTCTTCTGAAAAAGAGAAAGAAATACGATGACAAGCGCAAAAATCTGAAGTGCTCATTCTGTGCAACAGAGAGGGATAATCAGGATGCGAAAGGCAGGGCGGTTAACCGGATAAAAGTTTGCTCTGCTGCCTTACATTGGGGGAAGGATAAGGGGAAGTAAAAGAACAGCGGAGACAAAAATACACGAAAAAAAAAAATAAACAGGGAATGTAGAGAGAATGCCCATGAGAATTGCAATGTAAGAGGGTTTACAGTTCAGCCAATTCATACAACGAATAAAATGAAAATCAGTAAATATTCAACTACTGCTCTAGCATTCTTTAAATTCGAAAAATGCACATTACCGCTATCAGCCTACTTTCCATAGAAAGCAATCATACAGACCTACTCAGCGTTTATTGTGGAAGTTAAACGAATCGATCAAGATTTCGAAAAATTAATATACCATTAAAACGCCTGTGAAGTATTAAACATTGGTTTATCACTGGTATCATCATTTCTTTTTTGCAACAATTGTTCTCTGCGACATTCCATTCTTCCAACGTCTGGCTTACCCCTGTTTCAGGCTTTCACTCCATTCACGTTCTTCGATCCTTCGCGCTTTGATCTCATGCATCAAGATACCTTTCGTGTTTCTCTAATGTAATTGAGTTTGATTTATAGAAATCATAGACGCCTAATTGCGCCTTTTGGTTTCGTGTGGAAAATGTGCTTTCCGTCAGATAGCAATCTAAATGAACTAGCCTACTATATGGGAACATAGCTGCAAAAAGAAGATAACCGAGAATAATGAAACCGCGCGGGCTTGAGGCAAATTTTGTCGAGCCTTAAGCATCTGTGTCGAACAAATTGTCCAAATACTGTCTTCAACCACCTAATAAACTCGCAGTTTCGCCCAAAAGGCGCAGCATCGACTGCGATATCAAAGTAGTAGGCAGCTGTAGAAAGTAAGGCGAGTAGCTTTATCGGCTGTATAAACTCGTAAATATTCGCTTACTCACTAAATTGACAAGCATGGTGTCGCGCACGCACAAGCAAACATGAAGACATCTCACTAGATGATCGCGCACACTCGCTATCAGAACCCTAGAGTGAGGAAGCCGCAGCGAGGGTATTGACCTTTGTGCAGACTGTCGCTTCAACACGAACTAAGCTGCGAGAACACGACGCACATGGAGCTATCAGCACTCTGCGCGCTATATCCCCATCGCCGATGGCTTTCAATATAGGGACCGCGCGGCCGTGCCATACGCAGCCGCCTTCGGATTAAACCCTGCCGCCCCCCCCCCCCCCACCCCACTTGTGTCTCGCATGCGATGGAGCAATACGGCGCGCTACCTCCTCGCTTTCCTTCCTTGCGCCCGAAATCGAGCCGCCATTGTCGGCTCACGCTCGCACGCTTTCACTCGCACATACAGCATACGACGCGCAGCGACGACGTTATCGCACTTAGACTTTATACGGAACATCCCGGCGGCGACAAAGACGACGACGACGGAAATGCGCTGGAGTGTCCATATAATTGCTACCGCAATCAAACATCTGATGTTAGGCAGACTTTGCTTCAACAATCTCAATCACTTCATGATAATCCCGGATGTTCAGCGTGTATTTCTTCGTTAGGCCAAGCCCTGTACTCTTGCTCCTAGCAGTGATAGTAACGCTCGCAAAAACTAAGCTAAAACAGAAGGGTAAGCACAAGAAGCAAGAAAACTACGTGCTTTAAATGCAAATCTGTTTTCAAAGCGCTCGTTTATACAACTGTACCGCAGTTTCTTCTTTGTATAAGCACTCTAAGTTACTGCCCGAAAGCACACAAGCTATGTCGCTCTGGAGAAAATGCCGCAGTGATATGGCCCGCGAGCTCACGCTCATGAAAATGCACTATTTACATTTCTCGCTCCGACATACGCGAAACGATTCTATAATGTGCACTCTACATCGAAAGCCAAGCCCCTTATTTCGGGGCTTTGGACCATAGTGACGAGTATAAATAAAAATGAGCAGAGCGAGGTGGTGCCGTTTAGTGTTATGCTACAAAGTAAGATGGGGCATTGTACTTCAGAGAGCCGCTGGCTCCTCATCTAAGTACGCAGAATGTTCGAGTCGTCTGTCCCTATTTATGCCTGTAACTACACATTAAATGAGTCATTCAAGGCTGACATGACTCAGTTAATATGGGTCATTCAAAGTTTATCATCATTGTTAAAACTTTGCAGAAAGGCCCTCAATGTTTATTTGCTCCTTATTTTGGCTTGCTTCGCCCATTGATTCTCCCATTAATTAAGTCATTTATTCAATTGCACAAGCATAGCCCTAAAGGAGTGAAAGCACCACTGGGCATTGTGTTTATCAGACATGTAACGCGTTTATGGTGACCGAACTACCCCTTTTTCAAATCCAAAACAGACATTAGTGTAACTACGAAAGAACGCAGACAAAGATACGAGGGCAAGAACACATTTGAGAGGACGAGTTTTGCAGTGCGAAGAGTTTAGCTATATAGAAAAATTAACGAAGGTGCACCATTCGGAGAGCTCCATGACCCGCCATGGTGGAGCGTAGTGGATTTCGCGTGGCGCTGCTGGCATTGCACTGGCTAAAGGGAAACGGGGACTCATTGATGAGAAAATGAGGAGAAGGTCGTGTTCGCATGCACGCAGATGCCCAAGCGTCCGTCGTCCAGTATGTAATGGGCTGTCATGCAAGTTGGTGAGCCTCAAGAAGCACAGCAATGCTTTCGTGGCCTTACACATAGGCAGCGCATGAGGCCATAGTTCCAGGATCTTATATTCGCAAATCTAGCAATTAATGCAACATCCACCGGCGAGTGCAGGAAAGCGCGCCGTAGTACTGCGGTAGGGCGCACTTGTAGAAACATGGAGCCCCTAAGAAGCTCAGTATGGCCAAGCAATTTTGCTGCGTTTCGCAGTGTTCATAAAGTGGATAAAAATATATGTGTGGTTCTTTTCACAAATTTCCCCTTGCACTGAAATATAGGCGCTAGGGGGTCGCATGCATTGCGAATAATTGTATCGCAAAGCTGTGAGGATGGCAGTGGTTGTGTTATCCCCATTTTTGCTCGAGACAGATTTTTTTTTGTTTGCTGTGAAGCTGTTTGCCTCTAGCTAGTCGAAATTTTTCCAGTCTACATGCGCGGCGCTCACACCAAAATGAGGACTGATCCAGGACACAGTGCCAAGAAGCGGGAAGCACACAGTGTAATGCTTCTCCAAGAGGCACCCCATGACGTCATCAGGTGACATCATCACTTAACGAAGACGTCATCGCGTGATATCACGTTTTACGTGATGATGTCATCGATTACATCACCAAGCGATGTCGACACGTGACGATACTGCTATTCTAGTACATTCGAATAATTCAGAGCTATCATGTCTGCAGCTTGTAAGCCTCATTTTACGAATTTTTGACGATGTTTACTTTTGGTAGTTGAATAAGTTCACTAACACACTTGCGCTTGGCGGAGGGCCTAGAAGAGTTAGGATGCATGCTGCACTTCCGCACACGTGTGTGTGCGCGTGACGTTCGTGCATACACAATGTATCTGCCCTTGATGCGTGTGCGCGCCCTGTCCGTTGCATCAGTCGCATAGCTTGTGCTGCGGCCGTAATCGACAGCGTCCAATAACCATACCTCCACCTCGCGGCCGCGGCCACTCAGACAGACGTCAAAAGGCAGCTGAAGAAAGGCTTCGTCTTTGAGCTTCCGCGTAACAGAATTATATTTTCTCGTATATTCGAATTATAATCCGAAGCTATCATGTCTACAGCTTGTGTGTAAGTCGTGCTTTAAAAATTCTCTGACGCAGTTTACTTTAAGAAATTCCATTAGTTCACTAACACACTTGTGCTCGGTGGAGGGCCTAGAGGAATGATCATGTATGTTGCACTTCCGCACACGTGCTGGTGACGTTCGTCGCTTCCGGTGGTGGTGCTTGTATAGCGTCGGTGGTGTTTATCTAACGTCGCCAACAGCTTCGCTGTACATTCACTTTCGCACGATGGAATGGAGGTGGGCTTTCTTTTCTTCAGGCCGGGGTCGGTTTGTTTTTTGTGTTAAGAGAACACGGACATGTTTTTACGATATCTGCAATAAAGCGCTGCGCCGAACTCAAGCGAGTTTCCGTTAGCGTTGTTAACGCTATTGGGATAACGTTCAGCGCGTGCGTGTTGCGACGTCTATTTTCATCTGATAGCCCACATGGTAACGCAGTTTTTGATGCGAATACCTTCATGACACCAATTCTTTCCTGTGAACGAGGTTCGTTATATTGGATACAAGGGGCACACAACGTGGGGACACCGCATATGAGAATACAGTGAAAATAGGAATAACGGAGGTTCAGGTGCTTTTGAGTAACGTCGGTAAATAGTTCTGTTTGAGCAAAGACATTTGCACTAGCATGAAAAATAATTCTGGGGTGGCATAGCAGTACGCCTGGTTTGTGACATGTTCACACCGCCCGGTTGACTAGTTCAAGTTAGCATTCGCTAATTTCAACTTGTGTGGTTGTCGAAGCAGTTGTATCTCATATCATAGCCTGAAGGAAATGGGGAGTTCCGAGGCGTACACAATTTTGGCTAGTAAAAATGCAGGAAACTTGCGCTACAAAAGAACCTGCAAATTTAGTTCCGATTCACACAAGAGCTAAGTCGACAATAATTTACACAGAAACGTAATTTTCTGTTTCATTAGTTTGCACAGCAGCTACCGGTGGTGATACGAAGACAGCGTGGAGTAATCAGTTACAATCAGGCTATTCACAACAAGTCAAATGTGCGCAACGTGTGCTAACGTTTCTTAATTGTAACAGACCTATGAGTCCCTTTCTTTTCTTGTTTTTGTGCTCTACGAGCGAAACAATGGGAATACTACATGCAATAACCACGGATAAGCGAAGCCGCACTCGCCTTGCGCATACCTTGAATATAAAATAAATCACATAGTTTACCAAACTAGGTCTCGCGATGAAGTGAAAAAGCTCGCATTCATATTCGCTCGCTCTTCAGACTGAAGACTGCGTGCAAACGTAACAGTACTCGCTGGGCGCGCCCCTATGCGTTTGCACAGCGGCAATGGCTGATCCAGCTGGTCCTAGAAAAGTTTCGTCAATCCTGGCGTCGCAGGCATGGCGTATTTAACTTCGCCGGCCACTGATGCGCACGTTCAAAATACCGGACTAATCCGAGCAATAAAAGTGAACCAAAACAGCAGAAACGTGCTTCCACTTTTCCGACAATCAAGCTGTGAACGAGTGCTTGGGCCTCTACGACCGGTGGGAACCGGAATACATCGGTAGTACTTGCCAGGATCTCGTGCAGGTCCGCTCTCACGCCGGAGGTTTGCACACGACGTGACCACTTCAGTCGCATTGCCGACTGTACCTATCGTATACCAATTAAATCATGCTCACCGTGTCAAACACCCGTTTTCTTTCCACAAAACAGCGCTGGCTGACATCAGACTACAAGAAAATAATCAAACACAGTGGTACCGGGGGTGCCGAGGCCTCGGTGCAGCCGCCATGCTGCCTAGTGTAGTCGGACTTCACAGCGCCCTCTAATGTTCACTGTAGTTGCGAAATCCGATGGTTCCTTAAGTTGAAAGGAAAAGCATATGCAGTCGGCAAATTTACGTCTTAAAAAAATCGCCCGCGAGCTACTCCGTGCAAAAAGTCAAACGTTGTCGCAAGGTCATAATGGTTTACACTCAGTAAGGGTCATAAGTGTCGGCCGAAGAAATGGTGGAGAATTGACAAGGTGAACTTGCGGCGAAGAGGGTGCAGGCAAAGTTGAGCGCAACCGAACATCGACGCTAAGCAAACGTCCACAGCGCAGATCACCTAATGCAACCAGGCTGCTTCGCTTCTATTTGCGGGGACATCATGGTGTTTTGCTGGACAAAAGAATGGGAGAGACGGCGAAGTTTTATCACTCAGTGGTCGTGGAGATTTATTTCTGCTGATATGCTGCAGGGTCAAAGTAGCCGAGAAGAAACAACGACCAAATCAGATTACGGACTTGCGTCGCTCACATTTCAGCGTTACTCTACTGCCTCTCCCATTTGCCCGATGCACTCAAAAATAAGAAAATAAGAAAACAACAACAACAACAACAACAACAACGACGACGACGACGACGACGGCGGCGACAACAACAACAACAACAACAACAACAACAACAACAATAATAATAATAATAATAATAATAATAATAATAATAATAATAATAATAATAATAATAATAATAATAATAATAATAATAATAATAATAATAATGGATATAGCTCGTTGACTAATCCGGTGAGTCCGTTGTGTGGTTATATACCACATACGTTGCCGTTATATACGAATGCCAGATTTCCCTGTTTTGCGGCAGTAAATGTGTTGGACAGGAAGGTCCTTAAAAGATCGCTTAAGAAACTAAAGAGCACTACGACAACGTTCATAACGCTGTTCAGGGCCACCTGGGCATCAATTGCCGGGACTGAGGCTGCGTCGGCTGCGCGCCCCTCTTTGAAGATGAGGAAGTTTTAGCGATACACAGCTTACAGCTCACGCGGGAAATTATAGAAGCAGATTTCATCAGAAAACTGGGTAGATTGTGCCTCTCTATCACGCTGACACCTAGTCAGTCCTGTATCTCAACAGATAGAAGTAGTAATGTGCGTTTTTTTTTTCGCGTCACCATGTTCTTAGTACAATGACTGGCTGTTAGAACACTCCTTGTGACCACCATTCATTTTGTGCGCGTGCCACCTCTTGTATATAAACACATGACATGGCTAACCAACAAAATATTGTTGACAGTGCAGTGTTTGTCGTCTCTCGCAGTCCTTGTCCTTCACGCCGCACGTCGTTTTTACCATCAATTACCAACTAGCCCAAGCAACCACCCTAGAGCACAACACAACGCATACGTAAAAACAGAAATGGAAAAGGCAGCAAACAGCGGGAAAAGATATCTTGGCACGTGGGTACAAATTTAGACGAGCGTTAAGTCAAGAACATAGTGCAGAAGACAAGTTATCTCGTGTGTGAGATACAATAGCTTTACCACGTGTACGTTTCGTGTTTCATGGTTGAAGTCCACTTGCAGACATTCTTTCACAACCATAGCGACAACGGCCTGCGAAGTTTCTCAGGGTGGCGAAAACTCCATTATCGGAACCATTAATGGAACTGCGGCCATGAATTACTTCGCAAGCGATCAGATTGCCATCGGCCCACCTCGAAACATTTGTTGCTTGACCGTTGCCTTATCGCGTAGCCTATAGCCAAACATGTTTTATTACTACTTGCAGCAAATAGACATTGATGCGCTTGTATCTTCTCCGGATACTCTGTATATTCTTAGCAACGATTAGGGACTATGTTGCTACCTTAGCTCGTAACACCGATGTTGCAGTAGTCGCAATGACAATGTTTTGTAGCATTTCCTCTTACACTGAAGCTGTTATTCTGGCTAAGCATGGCGTAAAAAGTCTTCTCCGAAACATCCGCTCCAAACGTATCTCCAGATCTTCGCTGCACATACACGCATTAATTCACGTAAGGAATAATTCAGTCAGAATGGAATCTGGAAGAGATATTGAGCATAGGAAATTTGATCTACGAGCAAAGTTATAAATGTGAGGAGTAGTAAGGCATGTCGCGAAAAATTCACAATTTTTTGTTAATTCTGCTCTGGAGCGCTACGGGGTATTCAAAAGTTCATGTTTGGAAAGCTCTAAGATGTATCAAGATGATATTGTCACAGGTGTAAAACTATTTACACGGCGTATTTACAACGTGTATAAAACAGCAACCGAGAATCTCGAGAGGCTGTTGCCACTTTGTTGTCTTCACCATCGACGACCTTGTTCTTTTTTTCCACCGTAACACGACTCCCGGCAGAAAAAGCACCTTCCCGGTGCTTCAGACGGGGCCGTCGGTAAGGGCATAGTAGGGTTTAAGCCAAGAGACGTGTACCACGTCAGGTGATGTGGAACCGGGTGGCATGAAGGAGGTCTCGGTGATTATCGTGTAAGTGACATTGGTCACTTGACGTAAAACACGGTAAGAGCCTTTGTAGCACGGAAGGAGTTTCTCGGAGAGCCCCGCTCGGCGGCAAGGGGACCAAAGTAGCATGAGAGAGCCTGGTGAAAAATATATGTGACGATGGCGACGATTTTAAGCGTGCCGTTAAGATTCTTGCGATGCCAAGAGACGAGTACGAGCAAGCTGACGCGCATGGGCAGAGTGGGCGATGGCGTAGCGGGCATACATGGTCCCCGAATCCTGTATAAAGGGGAGTGAAGTGACCAATGGTAATACGGGGTCACGGCCGCAGAGTAAAGAAAAAGGGGAATACCCAGCAGTATCGTGGCGCGATGAATTATAGGCGAACGTGACATAAGGGAGCGCCACAAGCCAGTCCTTGTGGTCGGGTGAAAAGTATTTCGATATAAGTAATGGTTCGTTTAAGTGGCTCAGTAAGGCCGTTGGTCTGGGGATGATAGGAGGTAGCCAGTTTGTGCTTGGTAGAACGTGAGCGTAGGATATCGGCGATGACTTGGGATAGGAAAGTGCGGCCGCGGTCGGTAAGGAGCTGTCGCGAGGCGCCATGAACTAAAATGATATACCGGAGTCGGAAATCTGTGACGTCGGTTGCGCAGCTCGCGGGAAGTGCCCGAGTGATGGCATAGTGCGTCGCGTAATCAGTATCGACAGCGATCCACCTGTTGCCGGAGCTGGACTCCGGGGAAGGGCCAAGGAGATCCAAACCCACGCGAAAGAATGGCTCAGGGAATGGCTCAGGTGTATAAAACAGCAGCCGAGAATCTCAAGAGACTGTTGCCACTTCGTCGTCTTCACCGTCGACAACCTTGTTCTCTTTTCCCACCATAACAATATACTTGATACCAAGAGTCTATTTTTTGCGATAAACGTGGCGGGAATTTTTTAAAGTTATTAATGCTTTTCAATAACTAAAACAGTTGCGCACGAAAACTACTGCAAACTTTGAATCCACAAACTGTGCCTGAAGATAAATGTGGAAATGTAACTCAAAATTCTTAGGGTGCATTGGGAGCACTGTAGGAGGCATTCAAATGGCCGTGCAAGCCTTTCAATTGCCCCTTCCACTTCGAGCGCTTATCTAAGCGTTAAATTTGAATACCTGAGCAGACGGCTGAATATTTAAGCTTAAACCTTTCTACCAGTATCTTATATGCACACCACGCTTCAATTGTCCAAAGTACATTTCCACGCACTGAAACGTTAACCCCAGAGCTCTATTTTTAGGTATTTCAGGCGAAAGCAGAGCCATCGTGCATGTTTACCTTTGCTCCTCTGGGACTTAGGTTGTGAGCACTGCAGATTTTGAGCAACGACAGACCATTCTCGGAAGCTAAGTTTTTGGGACCTTAGCCGAAGGCGCGTAGTTGCACAAACCGCCAATGCACGTCTTAAAGACAACCGGAATAGATGGGCGCTTGTCAGTGAAAATTTATCATAAGCGAACGTGTACGTGAGTGAACATTCATTTCCGAGTGCGCACACAATGGATGGCCTTCTCCTTCTTCTTCATTCCTACTTTCGTTTCCCCATAGTCCTTTCTCCACGTGTTAAGGCAGCTAACCGGGTGAACACTTCATTAATCTTCTTGTATTCCCTGCTTGTCTCTTTCTCTTCAAAAATGAGGAAAAATGTTGCTTACGCAATGGACGTGTGCCCATAGGTTTTGATTGCCTGTACACGCCTCCCCATCAAAAAAAGAAACAAGAAAAAAGAAAAGAAAGTATGTTGCTGCTTTTGCGAGCATATTGAAATATTGTATACACGTATTGTACATTATTCTTCAGGCTGCCAAATATATCGACATCAATGTATCGATGCCTGCGCATAAAAGCGTACTTGTGAGAAACTACAGGCGTTGTGAAATTCTCGTGTTTCTGACGGTCATCCCCCCGAGATGAGCGTCAATCTGCGAATGTAAGATGTTGCCCCCCAATAACATTTCACAACCACTTTTATACTGCCTAAACCGCGCACTTTCAATGGCGATTGAAAGCATTTACCGTCGAAATATCTTAGCTCTTTCACAATTGCAGATATTGTTCGTTGACAGAGGGAATGTAAGTACTGTTGAAACCAACGATCGCTTAAACATCGTGTGCGACGCGAGTATGAGTTGAGTGATGTCATGCATGTTCATAATGCAATACTATGCGCTTGGAACGAAGTTGACCCACTTGTTTCCAGAAAAAAGTGCCTGCATGCTCGCTCAAAATAATTTCAAGCCTAGGGCAAATATGTCCTAAACAAATTATTTCAAAATTTAATCTTTCATCTGCACATTCATAATCACATGCAGCTAGATGTCCTTACACTCATGTATATACATTGTGTGTATTCCTGCATTAATAAATTTGCTATAGAAATGCACACATCTATGTATGTGTATTCTGATCTCAGGTCACATGGCAGGCATGCATATACGAACGCGTTAAGTTGACAAGAACACTGTATGACGTTTTTTTCACATACTACTTCCTAATTTTTTTTTTGCGTACTACCATGCTTATTCTTTTCACCTCGCTTTCTTTTATTGCTTATCTTGTTGCCTCTTTGTTTTACATCTTCACCAATACCTTATTTTCCTAATTTTTGTATTTGAATAGGCAGTAAGTATATTCCTTATAATTTGGCATGGTCTATACAGATTTCTTTTCTGATTGTGTTATAAACATTTGACTTCCAGATACTTGCAATCTTTCATTTCATTAATTAGGAACATCGCAATTTTCCTTGTCGTTGTTTCTCTTGTTTATATGGCAATGGCATCTACTGCAGATGTTATTGCAGTCCCTGGGTCAAGTAAGGTACATAGATAGAGAGAGAGAGAGAGCGTTTCCCATCCCTACACGCTAGTGTGTGTAGGGATGGGGAATGGCATTAAAAGTTGTAATGCACAAAGACTAGAAATACATGTAATGGGTCAGCCGCCATGCCCAGCTGCTTGCAACTATTATGCAGTAATGACTTATCAATCAATCAATCAATCAATCAATCAATCAATCAATCAATCAATCAATCAATCAATCAATCAATCAATCAATCAATCAATCAATCGATCAATCGATCAATCAATTGATCGATTGATTGATTGATCAATCGATTGATCGGCCAGTGTTCAACCAAATGGAGTGCATAATCTAACTCTTCATCATGTACATGGAAGGAAAGGCTATGCTTCAAGCTGAATTTTGGTCTAGAAGCATCCTATTCAAGCATTGATCTTCAACTCTAAGAGAAAACAACCTAATTTAAGGTAGCAATCTTGCTCATTAGATTGGCACTGCATACGTAAGGACGATTGCTATGAACAGATGGAGGATCGCTATGTAGTAGACGACGTGCAAAGCAAGAACTTGGTCCAACAGCGTACCTGTACCAAAAAAAAAAAAAACGAAGAAAGAAAGAAATTTTAACCGAGACCACCGCAGCCAACGTCTGCGATTATTCAGCAAACGCTATCAGCATACAAAGCCATATAAACAAAGAACCGCCTTTCGCACGCGAGCTGCATAATCACGCAACCGCCGCCTCTTAGTGCTTCTTGTGACTGGTCCCTACCAACTCGCTTGTTTTCCGCACTTCGACTACTAGAGTTTCAGTGCACGTTATACATTCCTGCACTCGAGGCTTTCAATATTGCGATCGTTATCACTTGTTCCCGAAATCATCCAACTTGTCGACCTTCCCTCTTAACTCTTGTCTCGTACCCACTGTGAGGCATTGACCAAGACTCAAGTGTATCAAACATATGACTACAGAAATAAAGATTCTCATCTTTACAGTCCCTACTACGAGTTTCACACATCGAGCCAACGCGATGCACATTCGTGCGCATCAAATGCACTTCGCAAGGACGTGCGCTTTCCTTTAATTAAGCACGTATACTAACAACACTGCGAAGGAGCGACAGATCGTTGTTGCTACCCCGCTGCTTATCGCGCTCGTTGATGTCGTCATGGCGAAAGAGGAAACACGCGACGCGAGCCATTATGCAGTTTGCTCGTTAGGGCGGCTCCTGTGAATGGAGAGGACGCGCAGAGTTTCGTCTGGCGATTAAGGGGAGGGTCAGCGCACCAAACCGTAAAGCGAGTGAAGTTTCATGGGTATGCCGGAAAGTTTTATAACGCCCCAACAGCGCTCGGCAATGAAGACATTAGGGAAGCGATGCAAGGACGAATAAGGAATTTTTGAACGAATTTTCGCAGGAGCACAACCTTCGGCCGGTTTTTGTTGCTTTATCTTTATTTTTATGTTAGTTTAAGGTGGTTTGCGCACACGGTGCTACCGCTTTTTGCGCTATGTGTTTGAGTGGTGTGATGGTCACAGAGGAAATGCGCTCGGAGTGAAAACCAGCGCAAGTAAACGATATATGGCAGGAACCAGCTACGACGATTATCTAAGTCAATGCTAAACATTTCTTCCCTGCACGTGGCGCAAAGCTCCGAAAAACTCACGTCCTTCTTGGGAAACGCTCCCTCGAGGACCGCCGCAAGCGTGGGCCGCGACACCCTGACGACGTAGACACGATCGGAACCAGAGGCGGTCGCAGACGTTACACGCCGCATAAAATTCGCCTTCGACAAAGTGCTTTTGAAAGTACACGTCCGAGTCTCGGCAGAGGCGGTCTTCCAATCGGCGCCGCTAGGTCTCGGTGCATAGCCCGTTCGCTTGACGTGCTGCTGTTCCGCGGCAGCGTGTTGCTTCTCTTGTTGCTCGCGCTCCACGGTCGCGCGTATCTCGTCGGCCGGTAGCGTCGCCGTCTGCGTCGCCACTTCGATAATCATTGCATATCTCTGTGTTCTCTGCATGGCTTCTGTACTCTGCAGTTCCTCTTCCGCTAGTTACTTTCGAGGGCTCAATGTTGTATCTGCAATTATATAGGCCTACGTGCAAGATAGCACAGCTAGTGCAACCAAGCCACGTCTGTTTGTGGTGCGCGCACCCGTACTACCCATACCGGCGAGTGGATCGAGGAGAGGAGTAGTTCCCCAGCTTTCATTGGGTTGTTTAATTAAGGCATTTCTATCGATGTTGTTTTTGCGCCGATAGCGTTACGTTACCTTTCTGGTGGACTCCTCTGGGCAAAATGAACCAGCACACGTTCAAGTGGAGAAGACAAACAATCGACGAGTGCATGCAGAAGAAGTCTGTGATAAAAAAAGTAGGTTAATAATCTCGCGAAATGCAAAAAAAAGAAAACGGGAGAGATATATGTGATGCCCTTTAGAAATTTCATACGGCTGCATTACATTTAATAACAAGAAGTAATTATTTATCATTTGTTCGGTCAAACAAAGAGACGAAAGAAAGGAAGGAGGTCAACCACAACGAAGTTTACTCGCTACCGTGCGTTGAAAAACGAAGAGGTTGAATTAGTAAAAAAGGAGCGCTTTTGCCAAAATGCGAAGCATTGATTGCGAGAGGAAATTATTACACAGCTATACGCAGTAGCGTTAGTTGTTATATCAGCTGTATAAACTCCTGTAAACATTCGTTCACTAGCTAAATTAACAAGCATGGTGTCACGCACAGAGAGGAACACTTGAATACATCTCATTAGATCACCGCGTACTTGGAACTATGGTGTGATTAAGAGCAGCAGCAGTGGCGAGCGCATGCCCCTTCATCCTGCCTATTGCTTCGATGCAAACTAGGCGTGTGAGAACATGTGCACATGCAACGCTCAGCTATCTCAAGTTGGCTAGCGTTCGAACCCACCACAGATTACCGGCAAGATAGGACGTGCGCGGCCGCGCTCAGCCTTGCCATGCGCAGCCGCTGCAAATGCGGAGATGCATTCTACCCTACCTCCTCCCCACCTCTCCTATCGCGCGCACGATCTACCGTCTTCCGTCCTCGCACGCAAGTCGGCTTACTCCTTCCTTGCTTGCTACGCAAGAAACGTCCACCCCGTCAAGCCGCCCTCCTTCTCGGCTCACACTCGCATGTTTTACCTCGCACCTCTGCATACGGGGCGCGGCCGTGATCTCCTCGCATTTCGATTTTACGGAATACGATAGCGACGCCGACGACGATGGTCGAAATTCGCCAGGAGAGTCCATATAATTGCTGTCGAAATAAAAGAAAATACCGGAGAGAGGCACCGTGCATATCCATACGCGTGAAACCGCCGCCACGAGTTAACATCAGCCAGTATTACAGCCACTTGTACAAGCGTAACGATGCTTTCGTCCCCATCCACTGCGTCGAGTGCATGGTGTAATCTGTGCTTTAATACGGCCAATTTCGAAAGAATTTGGCCATCAACACGCATTAGCGCCACCACGAGCGAGATTTTCCTAATGCCAGAACGAGAACAGCCCCTCTTTTGGGCTGCCGCGTTGTGCTATATTCTTCATATTTTGTCTTATGCATAAAATATTCAAAAAGGCACCGATGAATGCTTGGCGAGAAGAATGAAGGTCGTAATTCTGAATGTCAGCACGGATATCAAATGTACACTTTCAACGGAAATGCGCGAAAGAAGAGCGAAAGCAAGAGAGGCTAGCATGAGGCCTACTGGAATCCTACTAGGTTGGAGCCCCTCAGGGCGGCCTCAGTCAACGTTGTTTCACGTAGAACGTGGGAACGTTAGCACCCGCGCTCGTTTAACTTGATGGTAGAGTCATTACCATTCGAAATTTGATGCCCAAGTTACTTGGAATTCCGTGTAGAACCACGGCCGTTTGAGCAAAACCGAGTTCGTGTGGAAGGAAGGCAGAAAAAACGCATGTAGGTAAATGAGGCTATAAATATAAAAATGCGTAAAGGAAACTGGGCAGTCTGAAATCAAATAAACGGTAGAGATGTACGCGAATGGATAAAGGAGAATGAGGCGTATATGCAACGCAGTCGGCCGTCAAATCTAATTACTGGTGCTTTCGAATGGGATGAGTGCTGAAAGTTCACGCGCATTGCGGATGGAAATGCGTCCGTCATTAGAGTGGGGACCTATGCGCTCTGACGAGCTTCTCGATTCCATTTTTCTGTTCTTATTTTTGTTTCAAGTTGCAGTCAAAGGAAGTTTCATGCTTCGGACGGGCTCTAGGCGTTAGTACTGCCTTGATATGTTCAAACGAAAATACGATGTCTTAGCTCCTTCCCGTGTTTCACTAGCAGCACTTGTATCCGTGACAGTTCTTTGTATTTAACACAGAGGGTACATTTGTCTGTACCGAGTACTTTCAGGATGCTGTGATACCAGTGAGCAGCTCTTCAATGTTCCTCATGGCTAAAAAAACAAACTTGCGTGGGTAGTTGGAGCAAGTGAGGAAACAAAACCTCTATACTACTGCTGCGGCACAAACTGTATACCACCGGTGAGTAGCATTCGGGTAATTTTGCGGGAACACTTATCATTGATTCATCACATAGCTATCCTTAGAGATAAGATGTGGAAACAGTTCGCATTTTGTCCAGACTATGATATGCATTATCGCAGCACTATTAAATGATAATATATAACTCATCAGCTATTGATTTGAAAGCGTAGCTTTGCTTGCGTATACTGTCCCATGGTTTCGTCTCGGTTGGTCGGTCGCTGGTCGAGTTTTTGACGAGTATGTTAAATCTCATAGCGAGAAAAAATGAGGAATCGCGTCTGACTGTGGGATTTAATCATCAGCCTGCCAATGAAGCAGCCCAATGTCCTATCTATTCAGCCACAAGCATTTTTTTTTTGGCATGTGCGCTTCCTTTGGGGCAACACCAACTAGCTCTTTCACATAGTCGCCACGTGTTGACTATGATGATGATTTCTAAGCTATCGCATTTACCAAAAAAACGGGTACTTGGTCAAGTAGCGGGCGGTACATATCGTACATCGCGCCAAACAGCTGTTTGAATGATCGCAGCGTGCTAGTGGTAAATAACATTTTCATGCTATGGCACATACGCATAGCTGGTGATCGACGACCAAGAAATAGCCGGTACATCTAATACAAATAAATGGAAGTCAAGAAATATAAGCCAATATCAGATTTGTCGCATGCTTAAACAGGATAACGAGACCACATGCGCGCGTCAATTTTCTTCAGGCGAATGACTCGGGAAAGAAATGGGCAAATTTGTGGCATTTCATTAACCACTTAACAAAAATTCGCTTCGCATAGATTCCAAGTGCACATTGGATATTCAGAGGCAAGGGCGGAGAAAGGAACAACTTATCAAATTACAGGCCGATATCCATACTACCCGTGTTCTCCAAAGGCTTAGAAAAAATAATGTACGCTAGAATAATTGGGTTTGCCAACAAATACAATTTGATCAGCCCCACCCAATTCGGATTCAGAAAAGGCAGGTATACAGAACTTGCCCTTGTCATGCAAAAAGAAATCATTCTGAAAGCATTCGATGGAAAACGCCTGATAGCTGGTATATATATCGATTTCGTAAAGGCGTTCGACCGTCTAAACCACTTAACACTAACTAAAAACCTAGAAGTATACGGAATTAGAGGCACACCTCTCGCGCTTATAACGTCCTACCTGCAACATAGAATGCAATGTGTTTGCATTCAGGGAAATTTATCTACGTGCAAAGCAGTTACCTCAGGTGTCCCCCAAGGGAGCATACTTGGACCGCTTCTATTTAATTTACACAACGTAACCACGGCGCAGAGTACATAACTTATGCAGATGAGACAAGAATTTTTCTTCGCGCTCAACATTATGAAACTCTTGACAGTAAAATTAATGAAGCTCTCCGCGATTTACACGAGTGGAGCATAATAAATTCACTTGAAATTAACATAAATAAAACAAAAGCTATTATCTTCACACCTCGACAGTCCCCTGCAACACCCACTTTGAACCTAATCTTAGGGAATTCACGTATAGAAATTGTTGACTCAGTAAAGTCACTTGGTGTAATTTTCCAAAAGCATATGTCTTGGGACATCCATGTTAACCACGTTGCTACGCAAATTGCAAAGGCAGTAGGAATTCTGGCGAAATTCAAGTTCCACTTACCAATAGCTGTCAAACTTCACATTTATAACGCACTACTTTTTTCACATTTGAATTATTGCTGTCTAGTATGGGGCACAACCACGTTAACAAACCTGAACCAGTTGCTTATGTTGCAAAAGAAAGCACTTCATCACATTGCATGCATTGAATATACTGCGCACACAAGACCTCTGTTTATAAAATACAATCTTGTCACTGTGCATAAATTGTACCCTCTAAATCTAGCCAGAAAATATAAATATGATTCAGACGGTCTTCTACGTACACTTCCAGAATTGACACCACTCACAAGGTCTTATAATTCACGCAGAGATGATACCTGGAAAATACCCTTTACACGCCTTATGTTATCAAAACAAATGCTTCGTCACACGCTTCCAAAGCTGTTAAACGAACTTCATCAATATGGAATAAAATTAGAAACAACTGGGAACCGTGCAATCAAGGCATATTTTGTTGCGAAAGATTGATCCATTTCTTTTGTATGAAAGCTACATATTTATGTACAATATTGTTCCAGATTTCCGAATTATTATTTTTTGCAGTGTTACAATTGTATAAAGCGTCCATGAAATTATTGTCATGAATGCCGGAGGGAATTATCATTGTTCAACGTGTACACACACTTTTTTTGTATTTCCACTCTCTCACTGTATGCCATGTAAACGGGGGCTCGAAGCTTCTCAAGTGGATAGATCCACTTTTTTTCGAGCCCTCGTCTTCCACAAAAGAACAGATTTGTGGATGGAATAAAATTTTTTGATTGATTGATTGATTGATTAACTATTGCGATTGATCGGGACTATCCAATGCAAACTCACATCACGGTGGAAGCCCTGAGAACGCACATCAGACATTTTGCACGTGCCCCCTATCACTACCTTGCAACACTACCTTCAGACAGGCACCAAGCATCATTCTCTAAAGCTATCGTCAAGTACAACGACAAACGTCCCTCGGGCTTCACCGCTGCATCTAAACCATAGATACCCCCTTGGTTTCTGGTCAGCCCCACAGTCCATCTCAGTGTACCAGGAATCGGGAAAAAGTCTGAGCTGTCGTCGCCTGTGCTGAAACAACTGTCTCTGCTTCTTCTGCACGAGATGTGCGCGGACAGCGCACATATTTATACTGATGGTTCCACAATCATCCAGTGTTCGTACGGTGCTGTGGTCGTCCCAGCAAGAGGTATTACCATCAGCTTTAGGACTGACCACCCAACGACATCTACATCTGCGGAACTAGCTGCTCTTCGCGCTGCACTTTGTTTCGTCAATCGGGAAACGCCTCCACAATGGTAAATTTTCAGTGACTCAAAAGGCAGAGCTACAAACTGTGATATCAGCTCTGCGTCGCGGGCCATTCGAACAGCTCGTGCTCGATATTAGATGCCTACTCCATACATCACATGAGAAAGGACATCACGTGACCTTTCAGTGACTGCCAAGTCACTGCGGCGTGATAGGAAATGAAGACGCCGATAAAGCCGCCCGGACAACTCTTGAAGACACACAGGAAGAGGTGTACCACTTTCATGGTGCGACGCAGCCAGCATACTTCGAGTGTTTGCACGGGAGATCACGCTCTCTCTATGGTGCACACCAAGCAGCCAGACCAACCGGAGCAATCGTCAACACGACCTGCCCTCCTTGATGCATCTCTGTATGCCAACTGCACTCCGTCGAAGGGAGGCCACCCTGCTTTATCGCTTATGACTAGGGGTTGCCTTCACGAAATCTTACTCGTTTCGCATTGGAAGGCCGAAAACGCTCTCTGCAACGCCTGTCTTTGCGAGGAGACGCTGGAACACATTCTGTGCGACTGTCCTGAATGTAACGTTCAGAGACAGTCCCTGGCGTCCATTCTATCGCACCTTGACAATAGACCATTGTCAGTTGCAGCTATTTTCACATATCGCCGACAGAAGACTTCGCAGCTGAAGGCGACGAAGGGACTACTTCGGTTTATGAAGGAGACGGGCTTGGACAAGCGGCTGTGACAGTGATATCACGCACCGCGCAACAGTGACAGACTGACTAACGACGTGTGTGCCGTGTTATGTGCTCCCTATCTCTTCTCCCCATCTTTCATCCCCCCATCCCGCTCCCATGTGTAGGGTAGCAAACCGGTAAAGCTAAACTGGTTAACCTCCCTGCCTTCCTTCTCCACTTTTTCCTTCCTTCCTTCCTTGGATCTTCATAATCTTGCAGTATGAAGAACCACACAATTCATTAAAATTTAGAAGCTACATTTTCTGCAAAAGAGAGCGATTCACAGATTTCCTAATGCTTCGCAGTTTTCGCATTAGTGAACCTAATTTTCTTTTCTTTTAATAATTTAGGTTGCGCTAATTCCGAAATTTTGTGAAAGTGTTTTGTTCAACCGTTGCGAAACCACTATAGGGAAGAAAATGTATAATTTCTTCTAAAGTTATTAAATTTAAAACGCCAAATATGAGTTCACAATGCGCGTGTTGGTTCTGCACGGCTGACTCTAATTACGCCAAATAATTGTAGTCACCAACTATATCGTATATTTCCAAATATACCATATATCCGTCCCTATCAAATCATTCGTTCATATAGAATTTGCAGTGAATTACTGTTTGCTTAGGAAAACTTTATTGTATATATGATAATACTTTTAATGCGTCAGATCTGCATTAATTTTTGTTTTCTTGTAGTCACTGCACTTGTCGTTCTAATGCTTGTGCATATAAGTGACTATGGCGAAAATACCACTTGCAGAGGGCACAGACCTCTGTCAAGCGTTTTCTCAGGCTTTTAGTTAGCTCACCTAACTTCACCCTGGTTGTTGATGTTGTATAACTCGATTCTGGTAATGAATGGAATTTTCATATAGCAAATCAATGCCAAACACCTTCCAATGCTCATTCACGCAAAATTCGTTATAGATTGTCCTCCGAAGTCTTCTTTTGTCATGTATGTGCAAGCAATATATAGATTCTAAGAATTTTGTGTTACAGGCACTGCGTTGAACATCTATGCCAAGAAAATGTAATGATTAAAATCTCATGCCATTACTTTTGTGCTTCCTCGGTTGTCTAAGCGGCGTTCTTCGCTCGTTATCACCAGGATTGGTCGCTCATGAATAGTGGATAAGATAGGTTTAGGATTCAGCGAGAGAAAGGCTTGTAATGTACCAACTCTATCACTATTTCAGTTCGTTCTAGAAATGAACCCAGAGACAGAAAGCAAGGAGTGGAAAGGCACAGAGGTCAGCCAAACTTCTGTACATGGGAGTAAGGAATGTGGAGATATGAAGAGGAAGAGAGGGAGAGAGTTAAAACTGCTAGCACGCGGGAGGATACACAGGAGGAATGTAAACGCTTTCTCAGGCTGGTGCACTTCAAGAACTGCACCGGTGCGCCAAAAGCATTTTGCACCAGCGGTGCGTGTGCCCACGTTTCGAGTATTGTGAATATCAGGCTCAACAAAGAAATAGCATTGAACAGCTAGTATATACCTTTTTAGTTATCTTATTTCTCTTCATTCTACTCTCCATGTATTTCCTTCTAATTTGATATAGACGCTCGAACAAAGGTCGAACACATAGCTGTAAAAATTTCTTTTCACATATGTGAAGTATTTGTTCCTGTAGCAGGATTTCTCTTTCAACGGTTGACCTTAAGGATTGAAGTGGGTTGAGCTTTATCAGCCTCGGTGTTTGGTTGAGATATGATGGTGTTGAAAGCACAATGTTTCCAATTGCCGCAATAGTCTTTTTGGGCTTCTGGTATTATAGAGTCTTAGCGTTCTTAGCATCGTAGTGGCAGGATATGCTTACGAGCAAAGGAAACAGAATTAGGCAAGCGCGTCCATAACGCGTCATCACGTACGACACAAAGAAGAGGGCAAAATTAACATAATAAAAAGGATAGAATGTTCAATCAAGAGGACACCAAGTGTAAAGTACATAGTGAGATCGACTAAGTGAATACAAATTTGTAAACATTTCTTATACGTATGCTTACGTGACGTGTGGCCGAGGAGTGGAAAAAGAAAGGCACCTTCAAGTTCAACGCTTTATTACATATGCGAGATGGCATACTTTAGGAGAACATGATGAATATTCTCAGCGAGTGTCGAGTTGTGTAAAAAGGCAACAAAAAACAGAGAAAGAACATGGTCGCTCCTTGGTGGCTTCATTTATTTAGCATTTTAAGGGTATGCTTTATTAATGCAAAAACATTATATGCCCCACGCAGCAAGAAATCAGGTGTCCGTCAGGCATCCGATGGTACCAAAACTCACATGACCAAGTCACGACGTCACGTTCCCGGCTTGGACCTGCTGCGGTTTGGGCTGCGAAATCGCACGGTGAAAAGCTACTCTTTCAAAAGGACGCCGTGGCCCACACCCAAGGAATTGACTTTGCCCACCCCTAAAATATGGGTTGCCCATCCCCCAAACTGACTTTGCCTAATTCGAATAATGAGTTGACCTACGTTCTAAACCGACCTGGCGCACACCAAACATCGACTTTGCCCACCCCCAAAATTCGCTTTGGCCAATTCGAAAATTTGGTTTACCCACGTTTAAAGCCCACTTAGTTTTCTCCCAAAACAGACTTGGCCCACCTCCAAGCTTTCGCTGGCTCACCCTGAAATTTGTCTTTGCCCGATTCGAGCCCCTGACCAAGTAAATAGTATCGCACGAAAGAGCCATAGGGCTCTGGCATTCAATGCACGTAAGAAGACTTAAATGCCTATGTAACTGTTTGTTACACACAGCTTACTGCGAGATCAGTTGAAAGACCTAAGCACGGCTTGCTGTGACCTTTCGTTTTTTTCCGTTACGTGATCCACGCACAGGATCGTCGTTATAGGTTGCTCGTTGCTAAGCGACCTTACCGTCCTCAGCTTCTCGTTCGCTATGTGGTAAGGAAAGACAAAACCTTTTCTACCACTACCACTGGATATATTGCACACTCCAACCCCTACGGCACTGTGCAGTCGAACTAATAACCACCGCCTTTCGTAAAATGATGGACCTTAACAGTTTGAGCTGTCTTTTGCGCGCCGCGCACATCCTGAGTGTGGTTCGTATCTGGTCCTATGTAATGGAGGGCAAGGATGGCAAGGGTGCAACAGGCAATTTTAATTTCATCCTTCTTTGTGGTACACAAGATATGGAAAATATGTCACTGCGTACTTCTCAAAGGGAAAAAAATGCTATGCATAAAGTTGAAGTTATTAGCGGCCCATACATTGAAGGCAACACCAACAAGATATTCTTTTTTCTAGGTGATGGTGGTGCCCACTGTGGAAGTCTGCTGCTCTAAGAATGAAAAAGTATAGAACATGAAGAATCACCAAAGTCTGGTGATCTTTCCCATGGGGGCTGTCATCGATCAACCTTTTCTTTAAACCTCTCTTTGCGTCATTCATAGCTTATAGCGAAGAAGCCCCCGAAAGTTGATATTTTCTGGTGTCCTAGGTGCTCCAGTGAGTCGCGCACAACGGGTATCGTGTGAAGTGTGTTTATCAAAAGGCAACCCTCTAGCGCAGTTGCAGAGAACGTGCTCATTTGTGGCACGCAAATGACTGCCGCGCTTACGTTTCAAAAATAGCATATGTTTTCCTCCGAAGCAGACAAAGTTGTTCCTTCCCAAACCTTAGTTTAGCTGCTCACACGCGCACATTTACGATATGCCTCTCAAAAGTATGTGCGCGCGTTCCGACGGATGTAAACACTCGAATTATCTACCTTGCTCCGAAAGGACGCATCTATTAAAAAACCCATTGAGGCGTGCCTTTCAACACCAGTGCATTCATCTTCCTCTAAAACGCACCCTACATTATAGCGTAATGATCGCTTGACTGGCTAGGAAAGCAGAAAAGCCTTGCTTCTCAGCTGAGATCTCTCAATATATTATTGATGTAGCGGCTACTGGGAGACCCGATTTCAAAAGCGACCACTTGTCTCATGTGCGACGCTGTTAAACATTTACGGCTTTTTAATATCTATAATATATTCCCCGCCGGGTAAGTGTTTTCATACGCAGGATCGCCTTTTAATGACTCTCATTCATGTGCACTGAGAAATAAGTGCTTGCTTTTACGAATCAACAAATTTCAAAGTGCTTGATACTATATCTGGTACACTAGTAATGACCTTATTAAATGTCTCGTATCAGGCTAAGCCCCTATAATCAATATAAGCATGCTAATTTCATGTTCTATTGAAAGCAATGTGTGAAAATAGGAGCTGCCATTTTTAGACACTTCTTAGGAACTTATAATAAATGGAAGAAGTATACTGGTCCCCATGTTTATGGAATAAGATTGATTAGTACAGTGATTACGGGCCTAGCACACAGTTTAAGGATTTATAGTCTCGTCTGCTGGTGTAAGGAAACAAAGTGCCGCTGTCCCTTTACGAGTCAACCGATTGGGCTACGACAATTAGGTTTCTGCGCTACACTAACTTTCTGGTATGGGGCCACTTACCACAATTTGAATTGATTGTGGTGACTGATTGATTGATTGATTGATTGATTGATTGATTGATTGATTGATTGATTGATTGATTGATTGATTGATTGATTGATTGATTGATTGATTGATATAGTGAGTGAGTGAGTGAGTGAGTGAGTGAGTGAGAATGGGCTTAACGTTTCAAAGCTAAGTACAATGTTTCAAAGAAGGGAAATTTCGCTTCCCGGAAACGGTTCCAGGATTTCGAATTTTAAAGCTCCTTTTGATTTTTCATCCACTAGCCCACCTGGGGATTACGATGACGCGACGATTTTTCTATCTTTGTCCTACTTGCCATGGCAATCCAAAATCCAGAAAGGGGCTGACAGATAGAATATCACACTGTGATATAAAGGTTATAAACAGGGATAATGTGCCTCAGAAAGGCTGGCCAACGTTTCGATAGGGGGACCTACCTTCGTCAAGCAAGTGATACTAGGTGTCTGCATTTGTTCCTAACGCCACTTGTCTGATCATATTGCGTGCCATATATGAGCGTCCGAGTAGTTAAATGCGAAATTCCTACTTTTCATTTTACTTGTTCGTGTGTGTTTGTCTGAAGCCTCCTGTGAGTTATTCGCCTAATACCCCCCGCTGTGGCTTAGCAGCTATGGTGTTGCGCTGCGCGATGTCGCGGAATCAAGTCCCGGCAACTGCGCCCGCATTTTGATGGAGTCTAAAGGCAAAAACGCCTATGTCCCTTGCATTCAGGGTACGTTAAAGATCCCCTAGTAGTCAAAATTAGTCCGAAGTCCTCCACTACGGTGCGCCTGGTAATCATATCGTCGTTTTGGGACGTAAAGTTTCAGAATTTATTCATTCATTCATTCGCCTAATCACGTAAGAAACACTAAGGAAACAAGCGGCAAGAGATTAAAAAGTGCGTGCCGAAATCTCGGACGCGAGAGCCCTCATTAGTGGAACAAATGCTTGATACCGCCATATATACAACGCTAAAGCAGCCACAGATGCCTCACTAAGGCGCGTTTAGCATTTTCGCTCTGCTAGCGCAAGTTCTTCATCTCGCACCCGAAACGGTTATTGATGAGCAACAGCATGTACATGTACATTGCACCGTGCGCAAACAGAGAGACATTCACACGTCATTTCAGACAGTCTTATGTGAAGCGCCTTTAGTATTTATTATTTCTTTTTGCCGTTGTACAATTAGACAAATAAGCCTGCTCATCGTTCTCAACCAGTAAACGCTTGGGTTGCCACACGTCATAATGGCGCTAAATATAAGCATGCAAGCCTCTTTCATAACGGTACTGCAACAGTGACTTATAAAATGTGTTGCCCATTTTCCGTCTTCAATAGTATTCGGCCTGGCCACTGTTCAATCTCACACCCTTTAGGAGACCCTTACCAGGTCTGACCATTTTGAGCTGACAAGCTCTAAATTGCGTGATAACGATCGTGTCTACGAAGTATTACATCGCTACACGCAGTGAAAAGACGTGAAATTTCAAACCGAACGCTGTCTTCCCTTCTCCTCGTGGCCGCCGCGCTCCAAGCCGGAGGATGACGTACATTTGCTAGAGCGCCTACGTACTCCTGTTTGCACTATGACGTCGCTTGTAGTGACACGAGACTTCGAGATTTATTCAAGGCAACATCTCCTATTTCTGTAATATGTTGCTTGAATAGACGAATTAAAGCTTAGAGAAATACTGAAACACACAAACTGAATGTCTGCATGATTTTGTTTTACTTAGTACTGCAGCCAGAGAGATGTACTTCCGTTTCGTCTGCTTGTTACCACGTCATGCAATCACGCGAGCTGACATCGAAACAATGTGAGTTTCTACCGTGTTCCAGCGCGAGACCATGCTCTGTGATCCGCTTGTGTCTGCTTCGGTATTCGTGTAGCACTGGCTTATACCGCTAGTCAGGTGTCCTCATGCCCGCGCGCAAAACCGTGTGCTGCGCGAAACGACACATTTACAACAGCTCACGCACGACGCCGTCAGCGGAAGTGCAGCGCGCCGCAATGCGAGGAGAAAAAAATCAAGGCGAGGCCCGTGTCGTATGCGGAACGCGATCCTCGAGGTCCGGTATGGGAGAACGCAAGGAAGGAATTTCGCTTGCGTACGCTAAACGGGACGAGTGGACAGAGTGTCTCGCTTAGCAGTGGAGCTCGCCTCCTGACATCATCGCTTCGTGGCAGTGCAACATTTCTATATGGGCTATTAATGAACCGATTTGAAAAAATTTTACGGCAGAACGCTTCGTAGAGGACACATAACAACTTTCAGCGCATAATCAAAGTTTACTATGGGGTCTGGTGAGGGGCCCTTTAGGAACACTTTCGCAAATTTTCTTTGTCCCAGGGCACGTTCAAAGTGGATGACGGGCACCCGCTGCAGAATCATGAGCAGAGCACTTCGGACACTGGGCAATGTCTTCGTATGATTGACCCCAAACACAAGTGATGGCTGGTGTAAGGGCCGCCCTGGCCCGAAGTCTTTGGAGAGAAAATTCCTCCACCTGAGAAAGATTGTGGGAAGGGAGCAGACACACGGGGGGGGGGGGAAGACGGGGGGGTAGATGAGAGCACGTGTGTAAAGCCGGAGGATGGATTTTCGGGCAATGAAAATAGAGCGGAGGTGAGAGGGAAGGGAAGCAGGAGGAGTTAAGGGTGTCGGGAAAAATTGAGCAATGCGATCTACATACTCACGGTTGTGGTCCTTGTCATGTGCCTACACACCATTGAAAGTAATGTTCCCACTTGTAGAATTGTGAATTTTGTGTACCTGCTCACAAATACGCAACATTTTCGTTACTTGCTTGAGATGCTTAACTGCTCCGAGGCTGTAAGTATAGATGTGGGATTGGTTGAGGTTAGGGAAGTTGACGAGGGTTTCTATGGCATCGTGTATAGCCTGCAGCTCAAATAATAAGGGGTCTGAAAATTCCGTTGCATAGCTGCGAGTGGCTTGGACCTCAGAAGTGTCGGACGTGAGAATTATAGTTTTCCTTCTTTTGAGTTAACCACCGCGGCCATGTATATCCCACAGCGTCCCGTAGGTATGACTGTTTCAGTTGTTCCAATCGGTCGAACCCGCCGGTGGAGTTTTGTCGTCTTGTTATCGGTTAGTGATGTATACTTTCATAGTGGAAGATTGTCCAAGTTCGTACTCATGGCACAATTTATATCAAAATAGTAATGGAACGCCCCGACTGTTGGTATGTGGCATCTTTTATAGGATGATACATTGGTTCCAAGCGCATACAGCTGTGCTTACAACTGCGCGCTCGTGTATCTTCGTGCACTCGTGTGGATGATTTACGCGTGCGTGAAATATCAACCCCTTCGTTCTGTTGACTCCTATGTCGTGAATGCGCGGTTGAGTAAAAGCGGAATACTCCAAAGCAGCCACAGGCATGCTTGGTACCAGTACCGCGCATCGTCTATACTACGCCCAGCTTTCCAATATCTTCGCAATAACGTCCACGTAATAACGTTCACATAAATCCCTTTTGTTCACAGTAATAGGTGTCTATATGAAGGCGTGAAAATAAATAGGATGATGCGAAATCAGTAAGCTGAAGAACGCTAGACCTCAGCTTGTATACGGTTGCACTGTGTTCACAAGAAAAGTCGCAATTTCGCCCGAAAGGCGGAGCTACCGATTTCGATAGCAATTTAATAAATAGCTATACGAGGTAAGAATAGTAGTTTTATCGGCCGTATAAATTTGTAAATATTCGCTTACGAACTAAATTCACAATGATAGAATATGTGAATATATGAACGAGGACGTAGAAACAGACACACAGAGACAGCGCTGTCACTCTATGTTTCTTTCTACGTTCCCTTTCAGTCGCGCTTACACATTCTATCATGGATTCAAACCAACTAGCCCAGCAACGTGTTATAACTAAATTATCAAGCACGATGTCATGCACGCAGATGTAAACATGAACCCATCTCGCTTGATGAGCGAGGAAACTCGCTGTCAGAATGCTGGAGTGAGGAATCGCGGAAGCAGCAGCGAGCGAATCGACTTTTGTGCATCTCTCGCTTCAATGCGAAAGAAACGTCGAAGCGCAGCGCATTCCAAGGTACCAGCACTCCGCATAGTTCATCCACATCGCACGTCACTTTCAAGATGATGCCCACGCGGGTGCGTTTTGGCCCCATCGCAGATCACTTTCATGGTACGGCAGGGCGAGCGAGAAGCAGAAACATGTAAACGTGACGGGAGTGTGCAATAAATATGGAAAGCAGACCCTGCTGACTTGCCCAGTGCTGCAGGCCTAGCCTTTGTTGTTGCGCTTATTGTCGTTCCATTTTTTTCTGGGTGTGTTTTTGATTTGTAGTTTACTTCACTCTGCTTGTACTGGCTCGACAACTGTTGCAGTCGAACAATTTAGTTATTGTGCCTATTCACGCAGTGAAAGCTCTGTAACATGTTAATGGTGGATTAATTATTATTAAGGTATACGGTTATTTTTGCTGTCTGTGAACATTGCCTAGATACTGTTCTCAACATAGGAAAAAAGTTTCGGTGCCTGACGCTACGCAATACAACGCAAATCAGAATGCTTACCGCACACGAAATGATGCGATGTATCATTACTGTACTAGCGCTTAATTAAGGCAATAGGCTTGATCAGTTTCACGTTTGTCAGTCCCCAGCACTACATGTAAAGCAAGAGTGAAATGTAAAAAATAAGTCTAGTGCAAACAAAAAAACAGTTGAACCAAATAACTAGAAAACTTGGCGCAGTCAGGTGAAGAATCCTAATTTACCGGCGGAGAACATTCCTCGCGTCCAAACAAATACAACACTCTTAGCAGTTGTTGGAACAGAGTAATATGTTATGTGGGGCTCAACTGAAGGGCCCCAATAGCATTATAGCAGCCTGAATAAAGAGGCAATGCAAATTTAGTGGTGGCCTAACGTTGGAGCACATACTGAACCAAACGAAAGTGTAAGGTAGAAAAATAAAATAAAGTATGCGGTTAAACTGTTTGTTGAATACGCCATGGAAAAAGCGAACTTCTAAACCTTCCTGTTTTATCTGATGCGTTGCACTTGTTAAAGATAACCGGACCCTGGGGCGCAGAGTTGGACATTTCTTCGCCCGGGAAAAAAATAATCGCATACGAGTGAACGTAGAGCTAAGCAGAGCTGAACTTTTGCCAGCAACAGTTGTCGAGCCAGTACAAACAGAGTGAAGTAAACTACAAATCAAAAACACACCCAGAAAAGTTGGAACGACAATAAGCGCAACAACAAAGGCTAGGCCTGCAGCACTGGGCAAGTCAGCAGGGTCTGCTTTCCATATTTGTTGCACACTCCCGTCACGTTCACATGTTTCTGCTTCTCGCTCGCCCTGCCTGTTTGCCGTACACGTTTTGCAGCAACACCATGCGCTATCCCAGTGCAAGGAAGTGCAGGTACGGAGAAGATCTCTTCTTTCACTAATGAAAATTTCCACCTGAAGAAGGCGCAAATTAGGTGGGCGGCCGGTTTCCTCCTTTGCTGCGCATGCAGAGCAAAAGCGGGGTGCAGTTGGCCACAAGAAAAAAAAATTATTCCGTTTTTAATTACCACCGAAAAACATGGCCTTGTCATTTGCGATGAAGGTACACTCTTCCGCCTTGCTTGTCTTATCTGTCTTCGAGGTTTCCCGGCCCGGGAACGGTCCTGATAACAGTGGTTCAAGCTTAATCCTTGCAAAAGAAGTAAAATTGAAACATAAAAGAAGAAAGGAAACATCTGCAGTTGGTCTACCGGAAAGTAAAACAGGAAAAATACAAGGAAACGAACAAGGGTCCGTTTTACATGTTCTTGCGAACAAGAAAGGGACACGAGACAGAGATCAAGCGGCCGACTAACGCGATTACCAAACTGCGTCAGAAAGAGAGGAAGAACTGGAGCACAAGCGGGAACAATACTAGGAAAGAAAGACGTCACACCTGTACATTCCTGCGGGTGAATATCACACCTCGGCCTCCCACTTCAAGACCTTTGCAGCAGTGCTTTGGATTAAATTTGGACTAAATTTGTTAAGTGATTCTGTGGCACTGGTGGTCTGCCGGTTCGCACGAAGTAACGCGATCGATTATCGGGACTGGCGGCTAAATTCCAATAAGGGCGAAATAAAAAAAAAGTTGCGCGTTGGCCATTGATCTTGCTATAAAAAAGCCCGAAGATTTCAAGTTCTCCCCAATAGCGTCTATCCGAGTCCCAATTTTCCTCTGTGGCGTTCAGCTCGATCGATCAGTTGATTGATCACTCACTCACTCACTCACTCACTCACTCACTCACTCACTCACTCACTCACTCACTCACTCACTCACTCACTCACTCAATCAATCAATTAATCAATCAATCAATCAATCAATCAGTATTTTTCTTCTAAATTAGTTTTTGTATTTTATTTTGTCCCCTTTTGGGCATCTTTCACCTAGAAACAGCGATGATCCGGAAAGTGCCCTTTAGCGATGCGGGGGGACTCATTTTAAAAGGCTGTCGCATTTCACTTTTTTTTTTGTGTGTGTGTACACATTTCCCGGCCATGAACAGCACTTAGAAATATTGCGCTGCGGAAAACTGGGCATATTCTTTTACTTTTCAGGCTTGTTGACTACCCGAAAGAAACAGCAGTACCGTCTAGAGCGTCGAAAATCAACCGCCCTCTTATATGCAAATGAGAAGCTGCCAACACGTGTCTCTCAGCACGCCGCCACCAAAGGAGAAGCAGCCTTCACACCATTCATATTCTTTGAAGTATTCGGGAAAGCGCCACTTCAAATGAGCTATTCACTATAGCGTACGTTAAAATTTAACAAGCTCAATGATCTCGCTTCCTGCAAGCCTATCTGCTCCAGATTATAATGCTTTGTCCAATGTTGTTTTTTTCCTTTTTTTTGCTTGTAACTCCTTGGAAAGAAATAATGGTATGCACACTGCGTGCAATAAAGAGAAACAAGGTACGCGCAAAGCTTTACCGAACATTTCTGATTTCATTGCGCGACTTTCAAGAGGAGCGCTTTCGCCTTTGCTGTTATGCGAGACGGTTTCTCCTCCACATAATTTTTGGCATAACAAATCGAGTATCTGCAGCCCTAGTCGGAAACAAAGGCAGCAAAGAAAAAGCAAGTATTCCTAGGATTTTTAAGAGCCTAGTATTTGAATTAAAGTTGCCGCCATTGAACGAGAATCACTGGCTAGCTTCGCTGGGTTCTTAGAACAAAGAGAGACAGCTGCATCATTTCATATGCATAGAGAAGTCAGCGTGTGTGATACTGATAAACCATCGACTTTAGTTCGTTGTTTTCAAAACTACGACATAACTGGCTGCGGGACCTCTGATTTCCAGAATAAGCTAATGACTTCGGCACTTTTTTCACTTGGACTTCTCCTGATGCCGTCAGCACTATATTTGGGAGCATGCTTCTATATGTATCGTATAGGTTTAACTAGAGCGCACAGCTGCCATTTCAGCGTGCAGCGGTTGTGACATGCTAACGCTCTGCTTTCTTGTAGCAGCAGGGTGATCAGGAATATGCACACGGCAGGTCATGTGACTATAAAAAACATTTCTATGTATATCTTGTTTTCAAGAACTTCATAGGGAAATTTCCGCCAAGATTCACTTTTACTTGGTGCAATTTTACAAATGAAGAAGACGTTAGACGAGTTATTTAAATGCAAAGCATTTCTCCGCCTAGTCGGAGCCGAGGTCAGAACAAGGTCATGCTCAAGGAGGCAGCGATACTGTCTAAAAAAAAATGTGGGCCGATCCCAGAAATCGTGCAGTCGCTCGCCTTGCTTTGTTCACTGCCATGGCATCGCGCGCAAAAAATAGATGGTGTGGCCCGAGGTTGGGAGAGCTCAGACGCGCGATAGCTTCCGTTTGAAGCGGACATGCTCAAGACGATTATTTCGCTGTCTGGGCGTTGTCGGTGGCCAGACGCGACGGCATTGCACACCTCGAGAGACACATGAAAATGCCACTGATTCTTATGAGAGATCGCAACCTGGGTACTCTTGAACCCGATCAGCCAGTGGTTGTCACGATACATGGAGGAAGTGTGTGGCGCCACCTTAAACACCATCAATCGAGTGCGCACCATGCGACTTAGCGGTGTCACAGACCACGCATTCAAAAAGGGGACGATTTAGCCACTTGCAAGTATGCCTCGTACTACATACTTCAGTGTGCTTCGGCCGCTACTGTATTTAACGGGTATCTTCGATGCGGCTTAAGAAGCGTGAAATAAAATAAACTCACACTTTGGAATTGCACTTCAAAAATAGAAAGTTTGCCCATACATTTGCGTCTTTTCTACCTTTCAGAAATACTTCACATTACATAGATAAGAATGAAATGTGGTTATGCCTTCATTTTTTAAAGGCCTCTGGTGCCAAGCTTTATGATGAACAAATAGCCCAAATAGTAACTATGCCGTCCTGGGAGTAAAGGATGGGCTGCTCTTAACTTCGAAGCCGTCCCATAAAACCATCGTCCTTGCCGATTTGGCACGTCTAGATGGTAAGACTCTTACGTTGAATATGTAGCTCGCTGCCTTCTATGTTCCATCGTGCAACCACGCGTTTCACAAGGACATTTCAGCTGCTGACTGCTGAACAATCGGGAATAAAAATGTCACAAAATAAATTATGGAACCCCCTCATCGCACATATAATAGAACCCTTGAAGAGTCCGCATAATTTAATAACAATTTGGACGTTTTCGATCAATAAGAGCAAACAAGAAAGGTGCAAAAACTCTAAATTCGGGCAGGCGCTGTAGCTTATCTCTACATACTAAAGTGCCTCTCGATGTCCACGACCGCTGCTCAGGGGCCGAACAGGGGAGGCGGTGTGCACTGAGGCCCCCTAGTTACTACCGAGATGCTCCCACAACTGTGACCTCAGATGACCTTCCAACGCGTGTTTCCTGACGATCGCCATCGACAAGTCAACGAATCTTCGCAGACGTGTTCAACTGGTTACACCTAATGGCACACACTTCTGAACCAATTCTTGAGTGCCTGCATAATACGAGTGGCCATTCTTTAGCTCTCCCTTCATTGCAACGTGAAAATCCATGAGAAGTAATAAAGAGCACGGTTGATGTGTAATCGAACAATGTAGATCCAACGAGGCATTTTCATGAGGTTCGTTCGATCATTTTTGACTAACTATATTTAGTCAAATTTTGTTCGTGGAATATATTTTAGCCCACCTCGATATTGCTTTTACTCTGACAGTTTTGGAGTTAAGTTTCATCTTCTGGTTTCTTTCTGCGGCATTGAGAGCAAGTATTTGTACCAACAACAACAGTAAAAAATTAAAATGTTATACTTCTGCAGCCTTCCCGTCAAGGGTTTGGACATCCACGGCACTTGTTGAACAAGCGGTCGTTGACCTTTCAGGCTGTCTGTGTAAGCTCTAAATTACTTGTTCTTGTTTTAATTCTTGTGGCACTCAATACGTCCCTACTTCTCTTCGTGACTTCATATTTACAATATGCTTTGTATTTCCTGATTCTGTAACCCATCGAGAATAATTTAAAAGGTGGTGTAAAAATTCTGGCTATATAGTTACTGAAATTCAACCAAATATTACGAGGTGCAATACTGAACAATTCACATTTTGCCTGCTACTTGCTTCTAACTGAAAAAAAGAAAATTTAATAAAATCTGCGCTTACGGATAAATAATTCAAATACCAAAAAGTCTTGTCAGAGTGAGTGGATGTAATGGGAAATGTGGGCCTGTGGAAACCTGTTTAGGAAACCATAGTTCAAAATATTTGGTGCCCTGTGAATTCGGTGACCCCGCGCGGGCAGGTCTCTTAAGTCGTGGATAATATACCGGTGTGTTCACGAATCAATTAGCAGGATTATAAGGATTTCTGAGCTACGTCTAATGCACCGAAAACACAGATCAAGAGATTCTGGATTAGGCTGCCAGTCTGCCGCATATCGTCATCAGCCGCCTATGTTTGTGCACACTGCAGGACGAATGTCTCTCCAGCGATGTCCAATTACCGCTGTCTTGGCTAGCTGGTTGTGAATTTCCTGATATCGTTAGCTAACCCAATTTTATGCCGTCCTCAACTGCCCTTCTCTTCCCTTTACACACATTCTGTAACTCTATAATGGTCCACCGGTTAGCTGCTCCATATATTACATAGCCTGACTAGCTAAATTTTTTTTTCACTAAATGTCAACTGTATTATGGGATATCCCCGCTTGCTCTCTAATCTACACCACTCCCTTCCTGTCTCTTAACGTTACGCCTAATATTTTTCGTTTCATCGCTCATTGCGTGGTCTTTAATTTCTCGAGCTTCTTTTCAAACTGCCAAGTTTGTGTCCCAGATATTAGTACTGGTAGAATGCAATGATTGTATTTTTTTTTTGTCAAGAATAGTGGTAAGCTCTCGGTCATCGATTTGGTATTCCCATCCATATGCTCTCCAACCAATTTTAAGCGTGAAATGCTTTAATGCTTTTAGCTGCCGTTGTCGGAGACCTTCAAGCAACCTTGCACCTAAAGCCAAAGCCGTTATCGGGGCACTCAAACGAGAACACCCGGGTGTGTTTCGAGAACAAAACGAGGTCCCCCCTTTCTACAGGACCGCATTACCCCCGAGGCTAGTTAATCTCAAATAAATTACAAAAATATGGCTTCCGAGTTCTTCCTAATGTTCGCAATATCACTCGAGCTGTAACTTAGCATGCACAAGTTTTATTTGTTATTTCCATTAGCTGGCGTTGGAACCGCAGATGCAAGGCACCATGCATTTCAATTCTGGGAAATGGAATACTGCGCTTGCCGAGCTGCCGCATGGCGTGACGGCGGAACGGTCTGAGGCGCTGATTTTCCATCACGGATGGAAGGAAAAAGTTAGGAAATGGAATTACATCCCGCCGCCAGCCTTGGCAAGCGAACCCTCCGTGAAGCCAGCCCTTTGCTGAGTGGCGGCCCAGCACGTGACTTCTTCCCGCCGAGATCACGGAACGAAAATCGAGATTTGATGAGACGTTTGGTTGCACCTACTTCCGGCGCTTTTCTTCTTCTTCTAGGTGGGCAGTGCGTTCAGTCTCCTTGGCATCTTTCACTGCTTGTCGTGTCACCTTGAGCCGGTTTTCTTTTTCTGGCTTGGCAGCGTCTATATGGACTAGTGAACAGCGTGGCATGGTGCCCGCGTGGTGTACCTCCTTGGAACATTTTTGTAGAAAGTCTGTCGACAGTCTATAGACATGTGTCTATGAAGTCCATAGATTTTCTGTAGATATTTCTTAGGCTAGTCTGTAGACAGTTTACAGACTTATGGACTTACACTTCTTGTAGACTAGTCTATAAGATGTCTGACTCTATAGAATGGCTATAGACTGCGTATAGAATCATGAAAATTCACGTTTGTAGACAAATGTCTGCGGTCTGTCTATAGATAAAAGTGCATAAGGTTATACAGTTCAACTGTTGCACACGGAAGTCTATGGAATCCCTAGAGGCAAATCTCTAGAGACTATCTGTGGACTATACCTATAGGCTGGTCTTTAGGCAGTCTATGGACTTATGGCCTGGCACTTTTTGTGCGCTAGTCTATAAAATGTCCGAGTCTGTAGACTGTCTATAGAATAATGAATATACTCCTTTGTAGACAAATGTCTGCAGAAAGTCTATAGACAAAAGTGTATATATAAGCTTTACTTTACTATAAGCTTCACTACTTTTCTTGACTGAAGTCTATGAAATGTCTATAGGCTAATGTGTATAGGGTATCTATAGAGTATTCCTACATACCAGTCTAGTCTGTGGACTTGTGGCCTTACACTCCTTGCAGATTGTTGACTACAGACTGCCTACAGAGAATTCCTGAGGACTAGTCTATAGCTAATCTATACCGGGTCTTTTAGCTACCTTGGACCAAGTATTAAAAAAAGAAACATAGGCGCTACGCTTGTCGAAATGGCGCAGCATAGTTCTGCGCCACATGGAGCACATAATATCTTTTTTCCAATCCGCCAGGCTGGGTAGAAAAGAAAGATTGCTTAATGATTTTTTAAATAGTAACCCTAGCGAAAAATCTTCAATACAGAAGTTGTAGCGGTTGTGCAGAAACATCTGAATATTTCATCTATGCTAAGATAACTGCCCTGTTTAGTTCTTTTTCCCAGCCTTTCTTTAATGTGCCTGAAATTTTATAAGTACCACGGGACTTTTGGCTAATGCGCCGCGCTTTTAGTGCCCACAAATATAAGTTGAACGTATTAACAAAGGCTGCTCCGCGCACAGATATCGATTGAACAGGCAGTCAGTGACTGCAATGGACGTTAATGGATGGAAGGTAATTGACAAAAGGGGCGTGCTGTTTTAAGAAAAAAATTCAACTAAAATGCGGCTGCCACGTACGAATGCGATATGCGACCGGAGGCCGCATGATTTTCGTTTCCGTCCTTCATCACACTATCAGCCTCGCCCACTCCATCGTGCTTCTTCATTGGTCCGAGAAGAAAAGAATGCCGGCGCTGCATCAAATTATGCTTCCGGTCCCATATCGCATTCGCACGTGGCAGTCGCTGTTGCGCTGAAGAATGTTTTTTTTTTTTAAATACGCCCCTTTTGTCACCGAACGTCTATCGCAGTCAGCGACAGCCTGTGCAATTGATCTCTGAGCGCGGAACAGCCATTGCTAATGCGTTCAGCTTACATTTGAGGGCACTAAATGTGGGGCACGTTAACCGGCAGTCACGTGATATATATTAAGTTTCACGCACTTTAAAGAAAAGTTGGGGAAAAATTAAACAGGACAGTTAGCATAGAAGAAATATTCCGATGTTTCTGAACAAGCGCTACAACAATTGAATTGATGATTTTTCACTAGATTTACTATTTAAGAAGTTAATTAAGCAATCTTTGTCAATTACCCAGCTTGACGGATTGTAAAGAAATATGACGTGTTCCATATGGCGCAGAACAATGATGCGCGAATTCGACAAGCGCAGTGCTTATGTTTCTCTTCTTTATTACATGGTCCAATTTACCTGAAATACCATGTTGACTTTAGTCTTACAATTTTTTTCGACTACTGTCGATGCAGGCTGTCCCAGCTAACATACATTTAGCAAAGCTGTTCAAGAAAGATTATTATTTAAAAAGGATGGTGCAATAAGATCCGATTTTAAGACTCCGCAAACACGGCCTTTCATCTGATTGCACTAGCATTTGCCCAACTATACGTATTTGTGTTGAAATTCTTCACGCTAACACAATTCGGAGCAATACACGTAAAGCGCGTCACGAGAATTTCGCTACACATGCGGCGCAGCATTCATGGCGGCCGGGTCGAGCGCCACGAAACGAGATTCACCCACTGTGACTGCTCAACAGACACAATCCGCTTATGCCTGCTCAGTATCGAGGTAAAACATGGTGTATTTTTTTTACGCACATCAACTTTGGCGCTAAAATGAACAGACGTGAGTGATGGCTTGCAGTAAAACATTCGAAATAGTAGAAGCGAGAACAAGAGCGCGTTATTGTATCATGTAAACGACAAACCGACACTGTGCAAGAGTCGCCTAGACTACATGCAGCCGGTTCTGGCTACGAAATACCCTCACCTAATCATGAGCTATTGATGCAAAACATCTTAGCTAAAGCTTACCACTCAGTGTAGTTGACGTGTGATGACACAAAGAGGACACGAATACACAGACACCAAGGTACAGGCAGACACCACACACCGCTGCAACAAGCGTTTACATGCCTGGCGCACATTGAAAATTCAAACTGACGAGGAGAGATGGCGCGCCGCCGTTGATGTCATTGCGCATGCGCAGAGGCTCAGGGCAACGAGGGCATGCATGTACGCTTCGAGAAGTCCAAACGCCTTTTCGCTTTTCATTTCTCTCCCGGGCTGCTTGCCATGGGTACGGATCGCTTGCTTTTCGCTTCCATTTTTTTTTCAGTTTTTTTTTCCTTGGATGAAGGAAATGCCCTGGAGCGTTGCATTACAAGCGCTGTGGGGTATCGTATAGGAACTAGAACGAGCACTTGGATGAATGCGCTGTTTGTAAAAGGCTTTACAAGGCCCGTTTTGCACTTGCATTATCGCCAACGATGATGAGTAATACAGTGCATTTCTTGCATATCTTCCAGCGTACCGCCAAATGGGATACCTGCACACATGTTAGTGCAAACTTTCTGTTCGGATGATAGGTCAAATCAATCAACACAGTACTTACGTACGCATATGATCGGCCGCAAAGGCATACTGAGTGGGCTCAGACGATTTGGCACATATTTTAAGTGAATAAGAAACTTTGATGAGTATATAGTGCAGGATATCTGCCAACGAAAATCCACCTGATGCTAGTGATGCAGCCGAGATATGAGTAAAACGTGTAAAGTATCTGAGAATCGGACGACACACAACGCGGCGCACCACATGCGCGACATTGGTTCATCGCACACCACCCACGAAGTCTGTGTTGTCAGCTGCAAACATTACGAGTCTCTGTGCTTTTGGCTTGATGCTGGTTTGGAATCCGCTTATAACTAAAGTTGGAGTTCACGTCTATTAATGCGATTGGATTGGCGTTTTGTTTTCTTTATTCTATTGCTCCAAAGGTAATGCTATGACAACTGTGAAGTGTCTTGGGATTGCCGAGAGCGACTACGTAGGTCATATCATGTGGTCGACAAATGCGGAAGGAAGGAAGCAGGAATAGATGGAAAGACAGTTCTCAGGCCGGCTAGCTAAATTCTATAATAGACACTAAAGCAATCTCACCAGTGCACAAATCCATTGGCTTATATCTAAGGTAACTCGGTATTATTCGCTACCTGCGGAACCTGTGCTTGGTTACCACGTATATGGGTTGGGCCGAGATTAACGACGTTAGTCTATAATCAATCTACAGACCGCATGTAAACCTGAAGCATTAAGACTTTTAGAGTATTGGCTGTTTTCGAGTTATTCTCACGCCTTGCCACAATCGGTATATGGGCTGCTTGCTCAAGGTAACATGACCTTTGGTGATGTCCCACTCTATGGCCTTCATTGGCGGTGATTAGGAAACCCTGGAGAATAATTCGAATTGCAAAGAAGTAAGCAGGGTGTTTCACTTAATTTGAGCCAAACTTTAATATATGCAAATTCTACGTAGCAGCAGGACAAAATCAAGGTAATGTTGTTTGCCGTCGCTTCGAGATAATCAGATTATTTTCTGCATTCCCACTGATTAGATAAGTAGTCCTTATTAATTAATCACCTTCTCAATTATTATAATGAGATAAAAAGTATCAAGGAGAAAATTGTAGATCAACATCAGAAACTCTCGATACAGCGGTCTGTTGCTCAACACGTGCTACATAAAAGTGTTTTTCGGAGCGTGAAAGAAGCCCGCGAATACGCGCAATGTGCCTCTATGTGCCAGTAGTGCGGCAACGTTGCGTCTACTCGCGGGTTTCTTCCACGCTCGGAAGAGCAGTTTTGTGTAGCACTACCGAGCAACAGAAAGCTGTATCGAGAGTTTCGCATGTTGCTCTACAATTTTCACGTTGAAACATTTCATATGATTAGAATTATTGATAATTTTATTAATTATTTAAGACTAATTATGCAAATGCAAAAATATAATCTTAGTATCTCCACGCAACGGCAAACGACATTGCATAGGTTCTGACCAGCTATGTGGCATTTGCATATATTTAAATCTTGGTGCATGATAGTTAATTGGGACACCCTGTCGCAATTTCAGAGCAAAGACCATTTCAGAGCAAAGAAACGATATTCGTTGTCTTTTGCACGATATTGTTGCGAGGCATCGCCTATGAGTATGCCGTTGAAGACCGCTTCGCTCCGCGAAGATGAAAGGCGATAGCACATGCTCATACGCGTTGGATGGAACAACTTTATTGTGGTCCATTAGGTCGCGCTAGTTTCCTAGCCCGAAGCAGGCTGCTCCGACGCGATTCCTCACATATATACCATATAACATAACATAACGATGTAAAGCACACACACACACACACATATATATATATATATATATATATATATATATATATATATATATATATATATATATATATGTGTGTGTGTGTGTGTGTGTGTGTGTGTGTGTGTGTGTGTGTGTGTGTGGAAACAAGGATAAATGGAGACTATCGAATTTTGTATACAGGTCGTCTATAGGGTGGAAGCACACATCAAGAAACACGCTTTATATCAACTTTTTCTATAAACTGGCTATAGAATGGTAGTAGACAAAAAGAAATAGAAGCCTTATCAACTTTAGTCTATGGACAATCTGTAAACTGGTAGTAGGCAGAAATAATCAAACCATTGTCGACTCTTGTCCATAGACAGTCTACAGACCAAAAATGGACAACAGTAAATAGAACCTTTATCGACTTTGGTCTCCAATAATCTAGACCGGAATCAGACAAAAAGAAACAAACAGCTTATGAACTTTTGTAGTATAGACAATCTCTAAACTGGTGTAAGCAAAAATAATCAACGCGTTATCAACTCTCGTCTATAGACAGTCTATTGGTGAAGAATGAACAATACTAAACACAGACATCTACTTTTGTCTATAGGTAGTCCATGGAGCGGACGTAGACAAAAGGAAGCAATCATCTTATCGACTTGCTTCTGCAGACAATCTATAAAACGGGAGTAGACAAAAACAGATAGAAACCTTATCGACTCTCGTTTATGCAGAGTCCATACGCGAAAAATCATCATCATCATCATCATCATCATCATCATCCTGGTTACACCCACTGCAGAGCAAAGGCCTCTCCCACATTTCTCCAACAACCCCGGTCATGCACTAATTGTGACCATGCTGTCCCCGCAAACTTCTTAATCTCATCCGCCCACCTAACTTTCTGTCGCCCCCTGCTACGCTTCCCTTCCCTTGGAATCCAGTTCGTAACCCTTATTGACCATCGGTTATCTTCCCTCCTCATTACATGTCCTGCCCATGCCCATTTTCTTTTCTTGATTGCATCTAAGACGTCATTAACTCGCGCTTGTTCACCCACCCAATCTGCTCTTTTCTTATCCGTTAGCGTTACACCCATCATTCTTCTTTCCATAGCTCGTTGCGTCGTCCTCAATTTAAGTCGAACCCTTTTCGTAAGCCTCCAGGTTTCTGCCTCGTACGTGAGTACTGGTAACACACAGCTGTTGTACACTTTTCTCTTGAGGGATAATCACAACCTGCTGTTTATGATCTGAGAATGTCTGCCAAACGCACATTCTTCTGATGATTTCAGTCTCATGATCCGGATCCGCGGTCCCTACCTTTAGGATTAGGATTATGTTAGCGTTCTTCCAAGATTCCGGTACGCTCGAGGTCAAGAGGCATTGCGTATACAGGGTGGCGAGTTTTTATAGAACAATCTACCCACCATCCTTCAACAAATCTGCTGTTACCTGATCCTCCCCAGCTGCCTTCGCGCTCTTCATAGCTCCCAAGGCTTTCTTTACTTCTTCCGGCGCTACTCGTGGGATTTCAAATTCCTCTAGACTATTCTCTCTTCCATTATCGTCGTGGGTGCCACTGGTACTGCATGAATCTATATAGAACTCCTCTGCCACTTGAACTATCTCATCCATATTAGTAATGATCTCATCCATTTTAGTAACGATGGTATAATTAATGATATTAGTAACGCGAAGAATGAACCATAATAAATATGAATTTTTCTTCAATTGCGAGGTTTTTCTTTCGAGGAACCCGTATGGGTTTCCTTTGTAGCAATTGCTACGAAAGGGTGGATGTCTAATTTTCCCTTTATTAATTACCTCTCTCCACCTTGAGGGTTTCCGCACAACTATTTCTTGCCTTTGCTTCGAGTTGTTGACAAATTCGACTTCGCCCTGCCATGTGCTAGCTGCCTAGTTAGCTCCGACGGTAGAGCGGCTGCCCCGAAAAGGCGGTGGTCCAAGGTTGGAGTCCCGGACCAGGACGAATTTTTCTTCAACTGCGAGGCTTTTCTTTCAAATGCGAGACTTTTCTTTCTTTACTAACAATACTCCGTACTGTTAGTAAAACGGGAATCTTATGGTATCGTTGGAAACGCGCTTCAATTCATCCACAGCTACTTTAAGGCACGAAGGCGACAAGTGGTAATTAACAAACATAATTCTGCTTTCACCAGTATCGTATGCGGTGTACCGCAAGGCTCGGTTTTAGGCCCTATTTTGTTTTCATTATATATAAAGGATTTACCGGGCGCACTTAACCTGTCAAAAGTTTTGATGTACGCTGACGATACCGCCTTTGTTTACTCAGGGGTCTACCTCTCGTCATTACAAGACACTGTATCTGATGAACTGCTAAAAGTAGCTAAACGGTTTTCAGAAAATAGACTAGCCCTAAGTACTGATAAAACTAGGTATATCATATTTCACTCTAACAGGGAAATACTAGACTACAGTGAGTTCACTTTGACTCTAGCGAACCGAACTCTGGATTGTGTTGATTCACTTAAATATTTAGGTGTTACTTTAGACAGTCATTTGGACTGAAGAGAACAAATTAGCGTTCTCTGTAGAAAACTCGCTTTCAGCTGTTACACACTGGCCCGTGCCCGGCAATATTTTCCTCCTGCTTTGCTTCGTTGCATATACCTTTCTTTGTTTCATACCCACATGAGCTATGATTGTGAAACATGGGGCCTAACATATAAAACTCACTTAACACCTATAGTGCAGTTGCAAAAACGCGCCCTAAGAATAATAACGTTTTCCTCTGTTCATCACCGAAGTAGCGTTCTCTTTACTAACCTTCGTATTCTTTCTTTCACGGTGTTAAGAAATTATAAGATCACTTGTTTAGTTCACAAATTACTCAACACCAACTTTCCCTTACCCAACACGATATTTAACTTCCCATGTGCAAACACCAGGCAAGCAACTAACTTTAACTTAAACCTTCCTTATTGCAGCAATGTATACGGTGAACGATTAATAGAGTTCTTTGGCGCTATAACTTGGAACACTGTGCCTGTGGGAATAAAGGTAACCAGAAATTTCGATCGTGTGTGTAAACGCTTCGTCTTGTGTAGTCAAATGTAATAGCTCTTCCTTAAAAAAAGTACTTGTTCATGTAAAAAAATGTTCTTATTCATTGAGGAGATATCTATTTGGTTGACCTGTATATGTACTTTTATGTATTGGACCAGCTACTAGCCACATAGGCTATTGGTCCAACTATTTTTGTACACATTACTTGACTTGTTTAAATAAAGCTCACTTTTTGATTGATTGAATGATTGAAAACCCGTTTGGGTTTTCTTTGTAGCAATTGCTACGAAAGGGTGCATGTCTAATTTTCCTTTTATAAACCATAATAAATAGAGACGATATCGACTTTTGTCTATAGGTAGTCCATAAAGTGGAAGTAGAGAAAAAGTAACAAACATCTCATCGACTTTCTTCTATAGACAATCTATAAACCGGGAGTAGACAAAAAGAAATAGAAACCTTATCAACTGCGGCGGCCGTTGCTTATGGCGCGGCGGCGCGGGTATACCGTATCTTGCAAGCGATCTACGATGTGCATAAAGTGCGTGCCCACGCGGACCTGATCTTCAAAGTGATATGCGATCTGTTTTCGATATTTAGTTCGCATTGCAGCAAGAGACAGCACGAAGGTCAATTCGCTCGCTGTTGTTGATGCGCTTACTCCCTCCAGCGTTTTAAAAGCGAGTTTCCGCGATCATCGAGCGAGATGTGTTCATGTTCACCTATGTGCGCGTGAGACCGTGCTTGTTAATTTAGTTAGTAAGCAAATGTTTGCAAATATACACTGCCGATAATACAAAGATGCTTAGTTCCTCGAAGTGTCTACTAGTTTGCTATCGCAATCGATGCTTCACCTTTCGGGCGAAACTATGACTTTTTCTTCTAAGCACCAAAAATTCAAGAATTGGTAGAACAATATGCTCTGGAGAGTGCTCATTTGGAGTGAAACGTCATCGTTAAAAATTACCCAACCAAAAACTAAGGCTATTGTCTTCAGGCCACGAAACGAAGTACGTTATGAAGTGTCCCCTTTAATGCTGGGTTCGAATAAGTTTGATATTGTCTCATCAAACAAAAGTCTCGTTGTCATTCTAGAAGAAAAAAATTAAATGGAGTCTATGCGTAAACCGTCTTGTAGGCAAACTTTTAAGTATCATTTAAATACTACACCGATTATGTAACTTGCTACCGGCTAACGTCAAACAATGACTTTCAACTTCGTTTTTTTATTTCTCATGTAATGGATAGTCATTTAGTATAGGGGTACCACGACTTACTCGAACATAGCTCGGCTACAGAAGTTGCAAATGAAGGTATTACGTAATATTGCAAATGTACGATTCGACATTCACAGCAGGCCATTGTTCACCTCACCAGGGCTAACACCCGTCGCATAACTGTACGCCTCAACATTGGCTTGCCATTCTAAAAGAAAGTAATGTTTTTGTTTTCGTTTAATACGTTAGCCAGCTTACCCAGTCACCATAGGCCTTATCTAAGCCGCACTTATAGGGCCTGGTTCATACCAGGTTCCAGGACAAATTACGGGCGGCAAATCCTTTGTCTTGAGATTCCGCACCTTCTAAATTTGCAAAACAGACCTTAGCATCACTTACACACTAGTAACTAGAAGGAATCATTAGCGCTTCTTGGCATTTTCTTAATGAATATTCCTTTTTTTTATTTTTGCTCCTTTCGGGCTTTAATATCTTTGTTTATTGAACAATTTCTTGAACAGTATTTAAATATTTGCTTAATCTGCCAGTATCTAACGCACATACAGGCTTGTATTTAACATTTATGTTTATATCACATTTGTTTCTGCGTCCACATGCTACTACCATTGCACCGTAAAACGGCGCAGTCGCCAGCAAGCCAATTATTGGCCTTTTGGTTGTGTCCCCAACGTCATATATGAGATGTGATGTTCACAAAAAAAAATTGAAAGAAGTTGGGATGCGGAATCAAAAGAGACGGTGAATATATACATAGAGTTAGGCGATTAGAAAAATTTCTGCAGGTTCGTTGGTTTTGTTTGATGCAGCAAAAAGATAAGGATAAAAATTTGCATCGCATGATGATGAACAACGTCTGCCGCTGCACATGGCGCACTTGACAGAAGTGACAGAACAGTTGTTATTCTTTTAGTTTATGTTAATCAGCAATTCAAGTCAGCTAAAAAAATCGCTCAGCCACTGCAATCTACAGCATGACCAAAATCTGTGCCCACCTTAAGATAACCTCCGCGAAAGGTTGTCGCTGATAAATTGCCCGCATTAGTGCCACATGCGAAAACTCGGACAAGAAGAGCAGAAAATAATGCTTTACGATATCTTAGATCCTCGTTTTCGACGGATTGCCGACCTCCTGTCGAGTGAATAGATCGGCGTCTCTAGAAGCAAGCGCCCGCTCCCCCAACCGTTTAATAGAAACGAAAGTGTCTTGGCAGAGGTCACAAAGATCGAGAAGACGTGAATGCAGCACGCAAGCAAGCAAATAAAAGAAAAAAAAGCACACAGAACGGCAAACAAATAAAACCTGCTTGTGACCAAGTTACAGCTCTTTTGCACCTACTATAAAGCCATGGAAAGGAGCGGAGTTTGAACCACATGGCGATCCTAGGTCGTCTATAAGGCTCAAAGAAAGAAAGCGTTATATATATATATATATATATATATATATATATATATATATATATATATATATATATATATATATATATATATATATATATATATATATATATTATATATATATATTTCGTTCTGCATTTAGGAACCGTCTTTGAATAAGGAGGGGGAGGAAACTTTTCCCTCAGCCTCGCAATTTCGTGCTTCTCCGGTTGCGACCAGCCTGTGGGCTTTTTTCTCGAAGTCGTCTCTTTCTCGATTTCGCAGTCATCATGAAGAGCGCTGACAGAGAAAACTTCTGGAACGACAGCAAGACCGCTCCAGTCGGACGGTGAGGCAACCGGCGAGTAAATGATGCACTGCTCTCAAGGCAACGCGCACCGCTAAATTGGTCGCTGTAGAAACACAGAAATTTCTGAATGAAAGACTGAAAAGGAATGGAAAAAGAACTCGGAGCCAATATCGCTAATTCACTCTTTAACGAACACCTCCCCAGTTTGCCGAAGGAGGGTGCTGCAAATGCGGTTTCAACATTGTTGGAAATCTCAAGGTTTATCGCACTTGGAAAGAACTGTAACCCTCTTATTTATTCCCATTGTTTTGAATCCTGACCGCTCGCGTGAAAATTTTTTCTGCATAAAAGGTCAAGCGGTGTCCGCTGCGACACTTAGGACAGTGCATGGAGTTTCTTTATGTACGTTAGGATAATAGAACAGTGTTAACGTTCTTCTTATTGATATCTAGATCCGGCTTCGATTGCTGTGTCATTCAGCTATTTTGAAACAATGTCACGAAGTCGCGGGTTTGGGCAGGCAAAGCGCTGAAGTGTACAATACGAGACAAAAGCTTGTGAACTGCGCCCACTGAGGATGCACTGAATTTCACAAGAGCTTATGCATGTAATGCTCAACTGAGACGAAACAAATACATTTGCTCACTCGTAAATCGTAGCGCATCATATTGTTCTGGGTTGCGCACGCTGAATTCGAATAAATTCTGGCATTCTCGCGTCACGTGTGGTTCACAAACTTTTGTCGCCTACTGTATAACACTTGAAGGGTGTTTGCATAATTAAACAAAGTATCTACAATTAGTTCTGTTGTCATATGAGTGCGTTCTGCATTCGGCCCTTCAAGACATCATCCACGCGTCGGGACACCTGTGCACTGCGCAAGCCGCCGCCTGCAAGGTCTGGAAGCGCTTTTTTAGTCTATCGAAGCCATTGTGCGATTTAACATCGAAAAGCTTGACCGTGAACTATGGGATTCGTCGTGGAGGGTTTAAGAATAACTTTTGCCACCTGGTTCTCTTATCTTGCTTCTGAATTTAGCTGCACTCGTTATATTGCATTGGGCATACAAATTAATATGCACACCGGGCCGGGAAACTGTGGTGCCGCCTTAAGTGAATGGGTACTGTCCACTACAAAATTATTGCGTATTGCACTTACCGCGAGTACTTACTACATGAAAGTGCCGCATACTGCGATTTTTATTTCGCTTACGCACATTACCTGAAGAAATATATTGCTTCGCTTGGTACACGTTGTAATAAGAAACGGTCTATAGTTGCAGCACGCTGCTTTTAAGATGGCGGCTCTACCAAACCATCGCTCTGAGCGCGGTTCACAGTTATAAGGCATTGAAAAAGAAAAGAAAAAAAGGTTCGGGAGCTTACACAACGTGAATAGAAACGAGGGGAAAAGCAACTATGTTACTGAAAGAGACGAGAATTGGAGGAAGAGGAAACGTAGAAAGAGTGGGTGGCGACAAGAACCGCTCTACGCCCTTTGGCGACAGAAGGGAACATATGAGTCCCGTATCTCCTCTAAGCTCCTCAAGCACAGCGAGCTGTCACCTTGTACTCGATAGGAAATTGGCAATCAGAAGCCGTTCTTATTTACACCATCTTCTTCACCAGCCTTTCGCCCTTAACCTACCGCATTTCTAGGGAACCGACTTTCAGAGCCCAACTCCTCACTTCGTTCCAGCTGCGTTCTCTTTTCATCCGTCTTGTCTTTTAACCGAACGGTCAACCATAGCAATACAGATAAACTTGTGTCTCTGAGCACCATTAACTTGTTCCTAGATGATTGCACCCACTTGGACTACCATGGCTATTGTTTCTGTGCTTTTTCTTCCTATACAGGCTAGTCAAAATCACGACTTTTTTGACAGCTGCCATTTCGACAGCCATGTGCCATAATTCAAACTGATAGAATATTTAGGCCGCTCGTTTGGCTGGTAGCCCTAACGATTTCTCGTGGCGGAGAGGGAGTTGCTTCACATTTGCTACATGAATACGCAATGATTGGGGCACGTAAGATCCCGCTCTGTTCTGAGCAACGAATGTAGAACAAGTATCAGTTCCCTCTTATGCTACACTATAGTCGTTGTATCGACTTATGTACAGGCACTTATTAGAACGCCGGTGGTGGTGGTGGTAACAACTTTATTGACACTCTGCTCAGTTATGACCTGGCAGGCCCGAGTCCTAGAATGGCCCCTCACGAGGAGCGACCCTTTCGGCCCAGGCAACGAGGGCTTTTTGTACTTTTCTTCCGGCGTTCTGAGCAGCTCTTCCCACGTCTGTTGTGAGGGAGCTGGCAGGAGCGACCTGGGAGGGGGTAAGCCCTCGCACCCCCAAAGAATGTGATTTTGGGTAGCCAATGTTTGATTTGTGCAATTTTGACATATTGGGTTCCATTGCCCGTTGGTAATTATGGATAGCCAATGTGGGTTGGGGAACGATTTAGTTTGGATTCGACGCAGGATCGAGGCTTGCGCTCGCGTGAGGCTTGCGTTTGGAGGCGGGTAAATTCGCCTTTTTTGCTTGTAATAGTTTGTTATTTGCTGGTATGTCGTCGGTGCCTCATCCATGGGATCCGAGTCTGAGGGGCAAATCTCCCGGTTGATTAGACCTCGGGCTACCCAGTGCGCCTCCTCATTCCCTTGATTCCCCGAATGGGCAGGGACCCATACGAGTTCAACAGTGTTTTCATTATTAACCCGTGGTACTGACCCGACACGGCACTGAGGCGGCATTCCATGAAGGAGCTGAAGCATGGCCGAATGAAGACGATGAAGCGAGGCTTCTCTTCCTCCCGCCCTTTTCCGCTTTCTTTCATACGTAAAACAGAAATAAGCGCAGCTTAATCAACGATAGCCAAGCAAGTTTCTCCAGCACGGTACTTAAGTGTCCGTAGCTTTTCTGGTCGAGTGATTTTGTGGCCATATTAGAGAAGTTACCGAGTGCTTGCCAATTGGACTAAATTGATTGAGAACTTTGTTGGACGATTAAACAGCTTGAGTAGTAGGGTCTTAAGTTCCGAAACAACAAAGTTTCTTAGTCCGTTTATTCTAGATACTGATGCGTAATTAAAACTGTGTTCAGATAAAAATATGTTCGAGACAACATGATTTTGTAAAAAAGAAGGAATTATTAAGCCTACACTGGTTTTAAGAAACAAATTTAACATTACGAATTGGATGCCGCTGTGATGTGAGTACATGTATAAAAACCCCTCTATTATTCACCCGCCAGCTGCAGTGGGCTGCCGCCATCCGCTCTTGAGTTCTTTGAACATAAATCATTTAGACAGAGCGCAATGGAAAGAGAATAGCTTCGTCGCTTTGCAAATGTATTCTCTCGAACAAATTCACGTCGCTCAGACATAATCACAGCTAGCATTCTGCTCAAGTGTATTTTACACATATTGAAATCTGCCAAACGGACGAACTAAAATGAGGACCTGGCCTTTGTTTATAAAGCGCTATTCAACTGTTCTTATCCTCAGGCATTTTATTGATAATTGGGCTATTGACACGAACAAGTGAACACGTCATTTTTTTCTATCTTTTCTGTCGAATAAACGCGCTATTCGATAATTGCTCTTAGCCGACGGTGTTTTATTTTCGGTTCAAATATAAATAAACATACAGAAATGCCTTTATTGTTCCAATGTTCACTCTATTACTTCGACGTCGTTTTTCACTTTTGTTAAAGCATGAGTACTTAGTTTATAGAAAAAGTTATTCATAGATACAACATGCGTGAAACTCGACAGAGAAGAGTCACGCTATGTGTATTTTCGTTTCACACATTTTTCTTGAACTAATGAACTAAATTGTGAGCGATCTTTGGAGAACAAAGTGGCGGCATTCTTTCAAATCTCCAGGCGCCGCTGGTAATGTTTTGAAAGGCGAAAGGAGTTTGTATGATGGATTTGTTGTTTTTCGCCTACAAAATTACAGCTTTCCTTGCAAACTAAACGAATGTGTTGAAAAATAGATATGCGTTCCTCTTTGCCTATATTGTGTTAAAATAATGTTGGTGAAGTCACACAAGCGATCCTTAAATCTAGTCACATGGGCAGCTGTCCAAGTCACGAACATTGTTAAACCGGTCACATAGAGACCAGTATTAAGTATAGTGTTACTTATTTAATTGCGTATTATGGCGATAGTAATTACATATGGACACCGGAGGCACGTTCGCGAGTTCGGTGCTGCCGACTGCGTGAAAGCTGCTTCTGCTTGGGCTCATGGTCCAACAAGCAGGATCGATTAATTATAAGTCCTGCTCTTGACCGCAATTGGTTGCAAAAGCGACGAATCCAAGAGGACGCAACGTCATCTTCTGCTGAGTCGGCTCTGCAGCTATGCCTAGGCAGCGTTCGGCTATCATGAGCGTTGTGCGCAGAAACACTATAGTGTTGTGGCCGTGCAGCTACGTGCGTATGCCAAAGCGTTATGCATGCAGTGGCTTGAGCTCAGGAAGTAGAACTTTCACTTTTGGTGTCTTTTATAGCGAACCTATTAGAGTGCAATTGAAGTTTTGAAATGATGCTTTATCGGAGTGAAATTATGTAGCGTGCCCTTTTAGCACCACTTTGGCACAGCTGAACTCTCAAGGAAGAGCTTCAGTTTGGTTGAAAGGAGGTGAAAAAAGAGGTCGAGGAATAAAAATGGCAGTGATTTGACTGCCGTCTATAAAAGTGCAATATAAATCTGCTGTCCGGCTAAATTAGGTACACAGAGGCCGGGTTTATCTCTTCGGGAAATTATAGAAAGGTACACGCTCTTGCAGCGTTCTAAAGAGCGTAGAGTAGGAAGAAAAGAAGAAAGAAAAGGTAGGAGATCAACGAGAGGCACCTCTGGTTTGCTACCCTAGGCGGGAGAAAGGGGGTTAAGGAAAGGAAAGGAGAACGATGGAAGAAAATACTATTGATGTGAACACGTGTGGTTGTTCATCACTTTCCGCCTATAATAGATAACTGAGACCAGTCAATTTCATAAACCGTGGAAATGCCCGTGTCACTTTGTAAGCCAGTGACGCGTGGTGCCATGGTCCAAGAATTTCTGCCTCTGAAAATTCTATGCTGCCTAATCCATTCGATGTTATAATGATGTCAAAAATACATCACCTGTTCGATCGACAGTTGCAAGGGTCACAGATAAGTGAGTCTGAAAATCGTTTAAGGGATCAGCTAGTACGCTTTCGTAAAAGCCACCCCTAACCACAGGCGGCACAGTGATGTTCCACCGCGACTAAGAGGCAGAAAAGAGGGAAACCAATGTTTGAGCAGTTTTTATTGAGGAATATATATATATATATATATATATATATATATATATATATATATATATATATATATATATACCACAAAATAGCTTCACCAAATACGGCCTCTGAACCGCGGCCAGTCTAGTCCAACTGGTCCCCGACCACTGAAAGAAAACTTCACTAAACGAGGCCTCCCAACGGCTGCTAGTTTTCTCCCACTGGCACTGTACGTTTGAGGTTCAGTATCTATGACTATAAGTGAACTACAGCGCGATTGCATAGGCTTCGGTATCCGGTGTATAATTATGACTTTGAACAGCCCCCGTTCTCACTTCTATCTGTCCTGCCATGAAAGAGGTTATACAAATACGGGCACAGACAAAATTGCTCGATGTATCGAAATAATGGTTATCGCAATAAAATTCCTACATTATACCTGCACACATGAGGTAGACTTAAGGCACCCAGAATCTGTTTTGAATGACGCATTATATTCGATGAATTCATTGATTTACTTGATTTTCCTGAATTTAGGCATTCTGTATGTGCTACTGGGTGTAGGCCCATCCTTGGCCAATCTTCCAGACTGGGTACGTGCCGCTGTTCCAGAACAGGTGTAAAGCCACTAAATATGACTATATGTGCGTCTTACTTCACTGTGCACACGTATGTCATTGTCATTCTTCCCGCGGCAAGTGTCATACGTCACCTCCGTCTTCGTGTCATCACCGAGTCGACATCTCACACTGTGCGTCCACTTGATTTGGTATTTGTATTTCGGAATATCTTGCGGGTGGTGTAGCGCATACGCCTAAACATTGCATGAGAATAAAGTTTTTACTTTCTGTGTGTCGACAAACATCAGGATTTCACGAGAGAACACGCTGTACAGCATGAAAGTCTACACAATTTTGTGTATTGCCGTTTCTTGTGGAGCTTTTGGTTATCCGCTTCTGTAAAGCGTTGCCTCACATAAATTCCAACGCGTCTGTTGTATCAGCGCAATTCGGTTCCGATAGTATATATGTTTTTATTCATTTGCCTTCCTTTCACGACAGTTCCCGAAGAAAAGAAAGCGTATATATGAGTCTTTCGCCAAAAGAAGGCTCTCAAGTTCGCCTCGCTGGGCACTCGTGTCAAGAACTGCTTTTGCTTTGACTCTCGGTCCGGCAAGCAACGTCAACTAATTAGAAGGCTGACTGTACGGAAAGCCGCTCTTTTATCCTTCCGGAAGACCGACGAACTGTGACACGTGCCATGTAAATAAAAAAGATGGCAGTACCAAAGCAAAATTACCAATGAAAAAAGGGAGGTGGCATCGAAAGCCTATGTATACCTAGCCGTCTTTCTTCCACAATGGTACACTCAGCTAACGAGTCGTCACAAAAACATTCTGCCACAGGTACGCCAACGTTGGAAACGCTAGTGTCACCATTAATTTTGTAAGGTGGTCGTACGAAATCCGCAGTGATAATGTTAGCTGCCTAACGTTGTGGTCGATTGTGATGTATATCCCGAATAGGAACATAGTATTTTGATGGATCAAAATTGACTTCATCACAGAAGTTAGTGCATTCATGGAAAAAATGGGCCTGCCTCTTCACTTCTTGACTTTCTAGTGTTGTTACTATTATGACGCAATTCACAATACGACATCCTAAAGCAAGCAGGCTAATACAGGTAGCCTGCACACGCGCCTTTCTTGTATTAATGAGCACAGATTCTTCTTGTAGTTTCCTTCTGTACTTCGAATTTTTTCCAGTGTACTCTTTCGCCCTTCCATACCTCCCCTCATACACCCCTGCTTTACATATATGTGCAGCGCATCCAAGTGGACAGCAGGGGCTCTGGTTCTCGCTGCATTAGATCTCCGAGTCCCTTTCTCTCTATCTCTCTCTAAAGAAAGTCTGGCGCTTTTATCGACTACGTATGGTGTCGGACAGGTTAAGCTTATATTGGTGTCAGCAAGTGCTGATCCACTTTGCAGTGCGATTAGGAAGCGGACAAAATAGTGTAAGCACTATACTTATTTTCTTAAAGACATTAACGATCACCATGATCGGCCTTCTCTTTTATGCGCTTCAAAGGCAACTAAGCAACGATTGAAGATTACGAAGCGTTGCAGTGATGTGACGAAAAGTGCCGCGTCGCACTTACGTTGGACATGTGTGTGTATGTGTATGTGTGAGTGTGCGTGCGGATGCACAGAGACAGTTGGGTCAGGGAATGCGAAGTCAGGTATGCGATAAACATAGTTGCAGCCGCAAGATTCCCCAAAATAATGCCGCAGCATACATAAGAAGCCGCAAGGCAGCATGACATTGCTGTACAGACAAGGCGAAAAAAGTAAATTTTTTTGCTGTTGATTGCTGTCAAGGAGGCTGTTTCCGCCTACTCTCATTAAAGACTCTCAGTGTCGCATAATATGTATGCTTATAATCCTATATGATCATGCACGAAAAATTTTGTGTTTTCAAATAAGCCCGCAACATTATATACTATTAAGGGTACGAGGTATAAGGGCCAGCAACAGGGACAAAAAATAATAAGAAAGCACCCCTCACATGACACAGTGGGCAAGAGAACACGAATTACGTCATGGGTAAACGGTAAAAGGTAAACACAAAGCAAGTAAAGAAACGAGTTTTAGCACAAAAATAAAGGAGCATGGTGGCCTTCAACGATAGTTTTCCAGCCGCTATGATGGCCTCTGTGACAGTGCATTCCTAGGAGTCCGCACCGCGCAAGAGTGGTGCGCTGGCTAGCGAATAAAAGACTTTAGGAGCAGGGCAAGACCAATAGCTAACCCCTGCTGCAATCATGACAGAACACATGATAGCCACTATTAGGTAGACAGAAGATGACGCCACTTACCGAACGACAAGGCAACGGTATAATAGTACATTAGGAGCCCTACAATAAAGTAGCTTGCAAGAGTGCGAGAAAACAGGAACTTCTCTACAGCACGCTGTGCACAAGCACGCTGTGCAATTGAGCCTACAATTACCCGATTCCTTAGAGGACAACCCGGTGCACCTCGCCTCTGGTTGCTTCGATTGCAAAATGGTGCCCCAACATCGAGCCGTACACGCACAGTTATTGCTTTGTCTCAGCTGCTGCCCGCTATACTCTGATTTTCTTGTGTGGCGCCTCTTTGGCATTCTATGGCTTTAATACGAAAGCGTTACATGCCCCATTAGGACAAAATCTGTCGGCGTAGTCAGCGTGGCCGATCGATGGCACCAAAAATAGCCGATGGCGCCAAGATAAACCTATCAAAAATGCTTTTACTGGCGTCAAATTTATCACGGAGGTTCCTGTAAAAAAAGTAAAGTAATTGCTTTTAGAAGAAAATTTGGTAATCTTCGGTCTGGGCGGAAATCTAAGCCGGCCCTCCGGGTTGTGAGAGGAGCACGCATCCCAGACATCACGGTGGCTCCGCGGTTCCGGCTGACTAAAGGTGAGCGCTAATGCGTGCGTCATTGGGCACGTGACGGTTCAGCCAATGGAGAGGAGGTGGCGCCGCGCCTTGAGCGTACAAAATGAGTGCGCTGCCTGCCGTGCGTCAGTCGCTCCTCGGATTTCATCGGTGCTTTGTCTACTGCAACAGACTCTTGACGCCACGTTATGCGTGTATAAAATAAGGTGGTCTGTGGCCGATATATACGCAAACGCACATACCGAATCAGCAGAATGAAGAAAATGAACTTTAACAGAAAGAATAGTCCGGCAGTTTTGGTTGTGGTGGTCTCAGGCGGCGGCTCGAAGTCCTTGGACTCGGGCGCATCTTAGGCTTGCCGGACAGCCCAGAGCTGATCTTCCAGCTCCGAACTTTCGAGAGCCTTTATTGCATGTAGAAAAGATAAATCCGAAACATTTCACCAAAGGGACTCTAATGCTTTCGCATCCTCACACGTAAGCAGTCTTAAATGTCCCTGCCTAATTTTCATAATAAAAATTTAAATCTTGCCCGTAATTCGAGGCAGTGACCAAATAGCTGGCGAAATACAACGCAGAATTGCAGTTCGTGTAGAGACACGACTTTATATTTCTCCTTTTATCGATTCTGCCAAGCTTTAGAAGAATACCAACAGAAACGAAGAAGATGGGCACAATAATTTTTATTGCATGTAGAAGAAAGAAAAGAATGCTCATTAAAGGTTGCCTCTGCAACTGGGAAGCTGTGGTGTTAAACACGAGGCACTGACCCTAGCTCTGTTCAGTGCACAGCTACAGAAGTCGAGTGGCGTCAGACCCTCATCGCAGCTGCTCGCACGACTGCGTTCTCCAGGTGCGGGACTATTCACTGCGATAGGATCCGGGGAGGGGGAAAACTTTTTTGGAGAACACAATAGTACGCAGAAAACATTTTGATTTAATTTATTCCAGTAACCGACTATTGTTGCACCGTGTGACGCATCATTTGACATGGTGTTACACATAGCGCTGCATAGCTTGTAGACAAAGAGAACCCACCGCAAACAGAACACGCCAGTGGGTGCATTGCTTGAGCGCCGTTTGTCGGTATTGTTTATTATTCCTCCGCTTGCTTTTCATCTGCAAATGAAATGATAAAGCCTGCTTAGCGAGACAATGTAACTCGAAGCGGTATGGTATGGTATGGTATGGTATGGTATGAAGAACTTTATTTGGTCCTGAAGGTCAACCATAGGTTGACGCGGGCCGCTCCCACGTTGGGACTGTCAGGCCGAGCCCTTCAGCCATATCGCGGCCCTTCTGGACTCCCCGTAATTGGTCAGAGAGTGATTAGCTGTGTAGCATTTGCCGCCATGCCCATAGGCATTCCCTTGTTGACGATGCGCAATCTAAAGGAGCGTTCGGAGGTGGAGTCCCAGTGTACGAATGCGAACTTCAGAGAAAAGCAAAAACCACAGGCATATTTGTGCTCACATAGTTTGCACATCCAAAATATATATGTTCACGCAGCAGAAATAATCACAAAGTTTTAATTTTCTTTGTCAGTTGCAAATAACATATGTCTTGAGCGACACATTACCCAGACAACGCCCGCTTACATGGACACAAGATCTACAGAAACACGAAAACACAAGTCTAATCGTATTATTTTTTGGTGCTAAGAGTATTATGCGCATAGCTACCATGCTCGAGAAGCGACGTAGCCGGTGCTGTAGTAGGCACCCACGTTTCGCTAAATGCAGTGCATAAAATAGAAAAAATACGAAGTATTGCAGCAATATAGCGTGCTGTGAAATGTACCACTAACTTGTGAGCAGAACTTTTGCGAAACCCTGGCACACATAATAAAATTCCGCGTAATATGTAAGCGCACATATTATATTTGTCCGCTTGATATGAAGTTCTAGATGCAGCTCATATAACGGCGATATGTGTTTTTGGTCCAGAGTTCCGAATTCATAAACCTCTCACTCGAATTTTACTTCACTTGCTGGTTTCCGCTAATTTTTGTAAAACCAACGAGGCCCTATTGTATCTATCGTATCACTGGTAAAGACCAGGCACAGAGCTCGGCACGTGTATCTCCTGGAAGATATCTTCCGGGGCTAGGCAAACACTCCCTCACCCATGTCTTGCGACGTATTTACAAGCTGCACAAAAAAAAAGGTAGGTGTGGCTCTTCCCCTGCAATCGGCACGGCATATGTCAATGATACATGGTTTCAGAAATAACCAATGGGCCGATGCCATGCTGTCATCAATATTAAGGACTACGGGCATGTCTGCACCCGTGGAAGTGAAAGTCGACACAGGTGCTCAAGCAAACTTGCTTCCCCATGGGATATACAACAAAATGCGGCCATCACCCGCCCTCAAACCCAGCAGCGCAGTGTTGCACTCGTACGGTGGCGGATTATTCAAGCATGTGGGAGTAATGAGGACACAAGTTTCACTAAGCGGCCACACGGCGTTGTCCGTCTTCGTGGTTCGCAAAGGAAGCCAGGTAATTTTTGGCCTGTAGGCCAGTGAACAGCCTGAAGCTTCTGCAACTGCCACAACCACTGCGTACTACAGGCAAAATTGACAAAAATTGGCAGGCCTTTCAACAACGCTTCGAGCTATTCCTTGCTGTAGCTGAACCAGCCGACAAACCGCAGACCACAGCCTCGAAGACGGCGCTTCTACTGAGCATCGCAGCTGAATAAGGCATTGAAATATTTAATATGTTCAGTTTCGCAAAGGGCGAAAGCAAGAGTGACAGCGACACTGTTGTCAAGAAGTCTGAAACTTATTGTACCGCACAGCGCAACGCAGTGCATGAGCGTTACGTCTTACGAGAAAGGGTCCAGGCACCCGTTGAACCATTTAAACAGATCCTGAGGGACTTGAAGAAACAAGCCCAAACATGCAATTTCGGCACACTGCTAGACTCGATGGTTAGAGACCAGATCGTGTACGGAACTAGCGATGACAGAATTCGAGAGAAGCTCCTGCGGGTCAATAGTTTCACCTTTTCAAGGGCCGAGCAAGTGGGCAAAGAAGCGGAAACGCCTGCACAGCATCAAGAGTTCTGGGCACGGGAGAACGTACAGATCGATCCTGTGCGCAAGACAGCCACAAATCGGCTAGACGAACAGCCCAGGTCATTCAAATGTTGAAGATGCGCACGTACGCACGAGCCTCGAAATTGCTCCCCGTTCAGACGGACATGTAGAAAATATCAGGAAAAAACACTTTGCTACCTGCTGCAAATGAGCCGCTCAAGTAAGCGAGCTTCAGGGCTTTGAAGGTGACTACAGCGTAGTTTACCTGTCCGTAAGAAGCGTGAGAAACTGGCGGCACTGGAAAGTTTGGGCATGTCTGCACCCGTGGAAGTGAAAGTCGACACAGGTGCTCAAGCAAACTTGCTTCCCCATGGGATATACAACAAAATGCGGCCATCACCCGCCCTCAAACCCAGCAGCGCAGTGTTGCACTCGTACGGTGGCGGATTAATCAAGCATGTGGGAGTAATGAGGGCACAAGTTTCACTAAGCGGCCACACGGCGTTGTCCGTCTTCGTGGTTCGCAAAGGAAGCCAGGTAATTTTTGGCCTGTAGGCCAGTGAACATCTTGGTTTAATATCGCGTGTACATGGCGTTTCGCAGAACAGCTCGGAAGAGACGCTAAAGGTGTTCAGCCACCTCTTTGCTGGCATCAGCTGCGTTAAACGGGTGGACCACATGTTCCTGCGGGACGACACTGTACGTATCGTGCAAACGGCGCGAGGCGTCATTAGCCCTACAAGAGCCTCTACGACCGGAACTGCAGCGCAGGGAAAACGTAACCATCGTCATGAAAGTCGCTGAGCCCACAGATTGGGTGAGTGCTTTAGTGATTGCTCGGAAGAAAGATGTGAAATCCGCGTATGCGTTGATCCACGAAAGATTAATGAAGGCATGAAAAGAGAACACTACGTAATGCCTCGCAGGGAAGACATAGAGGCAGAACAGTCAGGAGCAAGTGTGTTCACGTGTCTAGACGCCCCCCCCCCCCCAACTCGGTATTACACCAAATTCCTCTGGATCAAGAGACGCCGCGAATTTGAACATCTTCTACGGCCTTTGGCCGCTACCGCTTCCCACGTTTACCGTTCGGACTATCGTCTGCATCTGAAGTATTTCAAAAAAGAACATTGAATGAAATTTCTGAATCTCTACCCTGAGTAAGGGTATACGCTGACCAGGTACTTTTATGGAGTTCGTGCCGAGAAGAGCCCAACAGGCCACGCGACTAAGGTCAATCTTACAAGCAGCAGAACGTGCCGCTTCAAGCTTCAACCCAAATAAATGTGTTATTGGTGTTGAGAAAATCGAATTTCTGGTTGATGTAATCCACAAGGACGGCATCAGACCTAACCACTCGCTTATAAAAGCGATGGTACAAATATGTCCTCCCGCACACAAGCTAGCGATTCAACGAATGCTGGGTGTAGAAACCATATATTTTAGCAAATGCTTGCCCTCTTTGGCTGAGAGGACAATGCTCCTAAGAGGCCTGATCAAGCAGGATAACGCTTTTGAATGGTCGTCTAATCACGTCGAAGAATGGAAGCAGCTTTGCTGCAATTTAAGCCAATGCCCTCTATTAGCTGCATTAGACCCGGAGAAACCAGCAAAGGTGTCATGTGACGCGTCACGCAATGGAATCAGAGCAGCATTGATGCAATTACACAGGGACGCGTGGAGTCCGAATGCGTACGCGTCGCGAGCAATCTCTGAAACCGAACAGCGGTACTCGCAACCCGAGAAAGAGGCGATGGGCGTAGTCTACGGTTGGGAAAGGTTCAATCACTTTTTTGTACGGGCGCAAATTCTTTGTGGAAACAGACAGTTGTCCTTTGACAGCCATCTCACACAAGGGCATTGGTGTGATACCTCCAAGACTACAGCGATTTTTTCTGCGGTTGCTGCGCTATGACATAGCAATGCAATTTGTTCCAGAAAAGAAGCTCCTGCTGGCGGACATGCTTTCGCGGGTCACAGCCAATTGCGACACCGGCGATGACAGCGAGAACGATCTCGAAGTACACGCAGTAAGTGTCGTGTCCACACTAATCAGCACTCACACATGCAATCTGCTGGTAGCAGAGATAAGCCAGGACTAATGTCTGAAAGAAGTTATAAAAGCCTTGGAAACTCAAGAACCAATCGAAGGCCTATGGAAAGCATCTCAGGATGAGCTGTCGCAAGTTAAGGCAGTGCTCTTTCAACGCTGTAACGTCGCAATTCCCGGTAGCATAAAACGTGAAGCGTTAGAGCGAATCCGCCAGGGACACATGGGTATCAACAAGTGCAAAGCGAGTGCGAGAGTCCTTGTTATTTGGTCGGGAATTGATGCAGACATAACAGCTTTTGTGCAAAAAAGTGCGGCATGCAAAAAATAGGCACATAGTCAACCTCGAGAGCCCTTCAAATGCGATCAGTGCCAGACCAGCCATGGTACCGTGTACGAATTGACATATATCAGCACGGTGGTAGGTCGTACTTATGCGTCTACGACGCGTTGTCCAACTTCCCCGAAGTAAAAAGCTAGCGGATACGTGATCTAAAACCGTAATTGAGACGAAATTCACATATTTGCTAGGTATGGCATTGCTGTCGAGGTATGCTCGGACAATGGGCCACAATTCGCAAGCCATGAATTCGCAGCGTTCTCCTCAGCGTATGATTTTAAGCTCTCCTTACGTGTTTTAATTTAATAATTAATTATTAAATATTTCAGTCTCTCCTTACATTCCTTACTCATTTCTGGCAGGCGTTTGGGGCGTTCGCGGAAGCTAAAGATATTGCCACAAGGTGCCGCGCCACTTCTGCTAAGGGTCGCCTTACATGCCTTGGCCCCTAGTTCCCGGATCGCGCCATCGTCTATTCGATTGTCCTCGCAGGCATCCTTACGCCGAAACCGCTCATGCCCTTCGGCCCGCCGCTGTTGCTTAGCGGTTATGGTGTTGCGCTGCTAAGCATGAGGTCGCGGAATCAAATCTCGACCGCGGCGGCCGCATTTGGATCGGGGCGCAATGCGAAAATGCCCGCGTCCCTTGCATTGGGGGCACGTAAGTGCCCCGGTGGTAAACATTAATCCGGAGAGGCTCAATACGGTTTGTCTGATAATCAAATCTTGGTTTCGGCACGTAAAACCCCAGAATTAAATTCAATTGGTCTCAAACTGCAGGCAAGCAATGTGGTTTCGGTATCCTACATTCGTCTTGGAGTATGACTGCGCCTCTGTTATATAGAGTAACAGAGCTACCGTCCTGCCTTAACAGGGCTAATGTTTGTCGTCAACTTCTCTCCGACCGTGCGCTCTCTCGTCTGTGTCTAGCTTATTTCGCGATGAGCGCCTTCGATGGTTGTTTCGCCGTCAATTCGTAGCGTCGTAAATAGCTTCTCTCCTCGTTTGCTCCTCGCCAGGGAGTGTTTTCCGGTCTCAAATTAAACGAGCACCACCAACTGCATGTGTACGTGCCATGTTATACTAGGATGATCCACCCTCCTGGTCAGGCAAGCTACGCATGCGTGTTACATCACCAAATTGTGCTACCGTCAATTTCTGATCCAGATATGTGCACGGCACTTGACGGCTGGACATTTGACGGGAAATTTGAATGTAAACCTGAAGACTGCTCTGAACGTATAGTCCACCTCCCTGCTTTCTCACTATTTTTTGAGAAATCTAAGTCCTGTAGGGCATGTTTCACTTAGGAAATATTGCGTATTTTATTCTATGCTTCTACTTCGCGTAGAACACTTCAACGAAACAAACTTTATCAAAAATATACGCTTTCTCCCTGCAGCAAGCTTCTTGGCAATGCGTAAGAGAATGTATGGGAAAAACGACCAGCTATGGAAGATGTTTATAGAATACTGCCACGATTAAGTTAGGAATTATTGTTCTTTTGTTTCATTATTCATATTATTGAAGCTCCTCTACATTATACCTCCCTGAACTAGTCGGCTATAAAAATTGCATGTAAACCAACCGGACAAGTGCATTGCCCGAGAGGTTGCAAAAAGATAAGAACTAAAATTTGCGTTTGTATCCTGCTTCACAGCCAAAAGTACTGCTCGCCAACAATACATATAACGCAATGTAGCCTATGTATCAGTCTGGCAAATCAAATGCAAAATTATCATTGCGACGATGGTCTAGACTTTATTATTTTCTTTTCATGCCAATAAAACTGTGGTGCTGATGTTACGTCTTCTTAAGAATGAGCTACGTTGTAAGCGGAAACAAAGTAACCGTTTTTGGCCCGGCTGAACGCAAACATGCACGATGCAATTAGTTATGTCACCGCTGCGCCAGAGACAGATAAACTTCATATATGGCTTATAATAGGTGAACTATTTATTGGCATGCTCCTCTCATGGACAGACACTGGGGACAGCTTTTCATTCAAGCACGTACACTCTCGTTAGCTGAGTGGAATACCGTACGCACAAGGTGCACCGCAATGCATAAACTAAACCCTTCGCTGCCACATGGACCTCCTGCCGGACTGCACCGATTCAAAGCGTCTGACTGTCCTGCATGTGATGTGTGCGGCTGCGCGGAGTACATTAGCCACCTATCGTGCCACTGTGAAGGTGTATATACCTTCACTGTATAGTAGTAGTAGGTTTTTTTACCGTTCTTATACAAACACGAAGTGTATGCTCTCTGTGGTACGCACATAAACATGCTTCATAGCACTTCAAAGACATATAACCTGAATCAAATATGAGTTTGGAACACCTCTAATTATAGAGTCAATAACTAGCCTACAACCTACATAAGTTAATCGTTGAATTTCACATATCACCGTATGGTTCCGTGTGGAGCGTCAGAAGATGTCATGGCCGGAATGGTGCAGGCGCCGAGCGGGCTGCTGCTGAGGTACCCTAGCTGGAGTCGGGCGGAGAGACAACCTGGCAAGACTGGGCAGGAACGTAGGCCGAGTGAATAGAGGCTGTCATATGTGCTCTGCTGGATGCCTCGCAGTCGAACAGCTTTCGACATTGAGCCATAGGCTCGGCAGCATCAGACATAGAGAAGAACCCGAACCAATCGTCCGACCGGCTGCATCTTCCGCCGCTGCTGACTTATTCTCTGCTCCTCGCTTCTCGCTTCCTATCCTATCCTTCCTTTCCTATCTCCCGCTCCTCGCTCGCGCCACGAGGCTCTGCTGAGATTCTTCTTTGTCTTTTTCGGCTCTTTCGGGTGGCACTGCACGATCATGTGCCTTCGTCCTCATCGTTGTCGTCTTCGACTTTCCTTTGCAACGCAGCATTGTGCATCATAACATTACCCCGCAGTTGAAGTTGATCTTACGCCAAAAGAAAAAAACAGGAAAAAAACAGAGAAGGAGGTGAACATCACGTCATTAGGATTCTCAGTAACACTTCACATAGATAATGACATGAAAAATGTATGGTCTCAACAACAAGCTGTAAACGCTTCAAGAAGCACAGCAATGTTAAGCAAAGGACACGACTGTGTCCTGTGCTTAACACTGGCGCCTCACATATGGCACCTCACATATGGCGCCTCACATGTGGCGCCTCACATGTGGCGCCTCACATGCTCGCCCTTCGTATTTCGCTGTTTACAAAAATCCTGGTTTTGTATTGGATTTTGGCTAGCATAGATTATTTGGTTTATCGATGACAGCAGAGAGTGGCTCTGGTTATTTTCTGAGCACTTTTCCATTTTTTATGGTATTCGCTACATGAACTTTCGTACTGGCTTGTATCTGCCTGAATACCCGGCTTTTGTCTGCTACGAGGACGTTCAGCTAAGGCGGCTTTTGTCATCGAGGCCTACTGTACAGGAAACGAATCAAATGCGTGTTCGCTTTCTGTTTAGAGATTTGTAACCGCCATACTAAGTACCGTTTGACGAGAAACTAGGCTGTCGTTTATTGTGACTTAATCTTCGGCCTACTTGACATCTTTGTTGTGTACGACTGTATGACTGTGCCTTCGTGAGTTCCTCTTTGGCTGCCATGCTGCAGCTAATATTCCGATCTGAAATGTCTTTGGCTTCTGCCACTTTAGAGGAAACCAGAATGTCTTTGTATGCACCGGGGGTATGTTGTGGAATAAATTCCTTATTATTATGACGTGGAACGTGCTGTTTTGGCCTATCCGTTTGGAATTGGGATCTCCGTGGTCACGAACTCCTTGAATATTGCCTAGGATTGCATAAAAAATATGGGTGATTCCATGCATATTTCCACGTTTTCTCCCGTAAAGAAAGGGGATGACAGGACAATGCGAGTTTCAAGTGCGTAGTTCCGTATATACTGCAATACAATCGTAATTTTCGCTCCTATGAACAATTCTTGTGACACCAGACTCCTCCGTGCTACATTCTTATTACTGCCCGTTTTCCGGAGCACTGAAACATCCGACCCATTGAAAACACCAGACATCACTGGTAAGTTCTTAAAATTGGTGCACCCTAGAGCCGTTTCGTTGATCCCTCCATCTCTCACCGCTTCTGCATTCATGCAGCCGGGCTCTTTTGATTTAGACGGGGAACCGGGTGAATTATATCAATTATCGATGACACAGGAAGATTGATCAGGATGCTGCGCTTTGTGCACACATATTCGTGTCTCATGCCCATATCGAGGGCCCTTCCCACAAAACATAGCATTTGTCCTTGCCTTGCGATACGGAGCATAGTGACCCACCCCATCACACAAACAGCAGTCCGAAAGTGTAGCTTCCACGCCGCGGCCAGGTCTTCGACTCAGGGTGTTGTTAGCTTCTAGAGGCAAGTAAAAGCTTTATTGCAACCGCTCAACAACTTCGCTGGAATCGGGGTTACAATTCTGCTAGGTGTCACAAGCTTGCTGTCTTTTTTTTTCTTTTTCAGATTCATCAAAGTCATCTATAAGCAGACTTCTTTTTTCACACGTGCTGAAAACATCGTCAAAGAATCCTTGAACCGAAGTCCCGTTAGCGGAGCTGCCTTTTTAAAAGGAACAAGTTTAGCTTATAATATGCAACGAGAAGGTTGCTGCACATAACGAAAGCCCAATGCAAGCGGCAATGCAAGGCTCTGCAAGCTGAACTAGAAGATAAATACGGAAGTGATATAGACAATACTATCGGTGCGCTGTGTTGAAGCTTACCACTTTCCTTACTTTTTTCTCCATGCGACACCGACTTCAATGATCAACCTTGTCTTTTGAAAGCCACAGTAAACCTTTTAGCAGCATCGAACTCGTGGAACATAACGCCCTGGTCAAGGTGTGTATTTCAGGGTGGAGTCACAAACACTTGTAGCTTTTTTTATTGCAGCCCATTTCAAGAGAGTCCTAAATAATTAGTCTCGCTGCTAACCTCTATGTCTTTGTTATAATATCTAAAATGTTATGTGAAGCTAGTTTCACGAACTTGGCTGAAAAGTCTAGCTAAGGCCAGATATTTCACAAAATGATTTCTAACACAATGTCATTGCCTAACTCATGTCTTCCGTCTAGCGGGGAAGGGAGCGCTGTTGACTATTCCTTGGAAGCTCCTAGAAACTATCATGGTTGCCTTTGGTCTTGCGTTTCTTGGTGTGCTTAAGTGTTCGTGTACTGACTCCCTCTTAGGGGAGTTTTGGGATTGTCTTGCTGATTCAACATGCAACGATGAAACCGCGTAATGGCCTCGCGTTCTCGCGCAATATTTAAGTGAAATCCTATGACGTAGTTTTTAAACTTTTTGTCACGAATAGGGAAGCGTTTCGCCTACCACAAAGGTCTAAGCTTCGTAATGTATGCTGTCGAATCGGCAGGAATTTCGTTCCATACAGGAGCGTCCGCAGCCTTGAAAACGCCATGTCCTCCCACCTCCCCCCGAAAAAATGAGAAAAGTTCAAAAGCCATTCCACTCAGTGAAGGTGGACGACCGGTGAAGCTGTAGCACACCACACAGGATTAGACAAGGGTAAATGTACTTATTTTTATTAGTTGGTGATTACAATGACGATAGCTTTGTGGTTACAGGGGTATACAGTGATTGGTTCGATTAAAACCTTAGTTAAACAGAATCTTGGTCGATGTTGAATCTCTACATGACTGTTGTTCAGTAGTTGAGTGACTTCTTTAGGTGTGCGACTTCAAACCAAGCTTTTCTAGTACTAAGCGAGCCAACCATTTCTTTTCTTGTTTTGAAATGCCCACATTGAAGTCTCAAACGATGATCATGGGGGGTAGTTTTGACACGGCTAACCCATGCAAAGTGTGTGGTCATGAACTTCTAGATATCGTACCAAGGTATGTCTGTAGATATACAGTGGATAAAACACATTGGATTTATTGATTTTCCATATTTCGTTTGTACGACACAGACATTCATCCCCACAGTCACTGGCATTGACCGCTTACGAGTCAAGAGGGCAAAATTATGTACATACATTTTCTAGCCATGAACCTAATGGGGCTATGAGCCATTGCTTGCTTTCGGAGGCACCAACTATTGATGAAGCGAAGCATAATATATAGCGAAGCATAATATGGCCAGGGTTCCACGTACTTTTGTTCTCCGTCAACAAAAAATATTATCATCAATGGATCTTGCCGCCGCAAGCAAGCAGAAAGTATAATGGCTCATAGCCTCGTAAACCTTAGGATACAAACACTATGCAAAGTGAAGCGAACGGTCCTTACATTTTTTTTTGTAATTACGCATACAACATACAGAACAGCAAGTCGAAATCTGTCATCATCAATGGCTCATAACCCCGTAAGCAAGCAAAAAAATTCAATGGCTCATACGTCCGTAGGGCACAGGCTACAAACAATCAGCAAAGTGTAGCTAACACTGCATAATTTCTTCGGAATCACGCATACGACATACAGAACAGCATACGTTCCTATAAAGAACAAGCTCGAGAACAAGCATCCGAACCACCAATAAAGCATTGCATATCCCCCTCAGCAGTTGTAGTGATGCTTCTGCAAGAGCTTCTCTGGGCATCCATTTTCGCAGGGCAGGGATGACGAGTCAGCTTTTTTAAATTCCTGCGCTTATCTAACACGAATAGCAAATATACATATACGCTACCTTTACCCACAATATTAGAGAATCAACGCCTCGTCAGCTCCTGCTGCTGTGAAATGCGGCACTTTGCCCTCACCATCACGTGCAAAGGGAACGAGACGAAGACATTTAGAGGTAAATACTTTTTCGCAGATGCAATTTGCTTCGATTGTGTAGACAGCAGCCTCTACTGCTGTTCCTTATGAGGACGGGCCTCAGTTACCATTTACAAACGAACAGTAAATGTTTGTATGAACGCGAAACGTCGCTCTCCTTTTTCTATCCTTGTTCGTATCAATTTATCTCGATTCTGTTTCTGTGAGGCTGAACAACTTACGAACGTCCGATAAAACCTGCCTTCAGTTTCTCTTTCTTCTCCGCGCTCCTTCTGCTCTCGGCCACGCGCAAGGCAATATGTCAAGGCAGGGTATACGGCTTTGTGTCAGGGGCAAGGCAGGACCCAGTGGTTTATTGCCTTGCCACTTCTCGCGCGACAAGCGGGCATCTGTCGTCTATGCGAGCAGAAATGAGGTCAGTCGTGATTGATGGCTCTCCCTGATTTCCCTATGGGCTTTGTCAAGAAATGTGCCAAGATTGCTACTGTCGTTCGCGATCGACAACGATTGGTCATGAGAGGTGACATATAAGACAAACCAGACGACCGTGTAAGGACATCTAATAGCGTGAAAAAAAGAACAGATGGGTTAAAAAAAGTTCAAGGAAACATTCACAGCATGCAGTGGGTACCCAAAGGTAGCTAGGTGATAACCCGTATATTCCACTTGGTGAGCAGCAGTTCGCGCTGGCTGCGGCCAGCGCTCCTTCACACAATCTCTTGCTAGCCTGCGCAGCCACTGCTGCCATAAATCTCGCAATTTGTGCCACACGGAGCTGTCACTGCAGCGTGCGCGTGGTCACCTCCACCGCAAAGTATGTCGACATGACATGGGGCGCAGCTAGTGTCCAAAGTCGTCGGCGAGTGCCTCCTGACAAGGCCTACAAACTAACGACCATCATCCATCGCTTACTATGCAGAGATCTCTCTTTTACCACAAAGGTACAAAAGTGGAAAGGCTTTAAAAAATTGATACCATAATAAAGGCAGTCCTATAGGAATGCTGTCATGCACATAGCTGCTACAAGTGGTTAAAAGCTGGTAGAGACTCATGTTACTAACTACTCGTATAATTGTAAAGGTCTCGTCTCTAGCAAGTCTCTCGATTTATACTGTCCAGAAGATGTCTCTAAACCTGACATTTTTGAAAGCCTACTTGCAGAGTGGTTAATAGACAGGGTCATATACAAGTTTTGCGAAATTTTTAAAAAATCGCCTGTTGCAGATAACACAATTCTCGTCCTTGAGCTGAATTATTTGAAGAGGCAGACTTTACTCGCCCGAGAAATCGAAGCACATTCAAATAATTAACACAAACTCACTAGTTGACATATAAATAAACACTTTTTGGCACATATCGCAGTTTACAAATTTAGCCGAAGAGCTTGCAAGACGTATCCATTTTAAAATAATTTCCAGGATGAAACAAATTTTGCGATATTATTTCCCAAAATGTGGGACGGAATGCATGGGCGTCCCAGTTAATTTTGTGCTTAAGAATCCACTTATAGCGCATCCTGCCACGTGCACTCAGCGCTCACTCTCTCCCCCTTTTCCTTTTTTTTTTATTGAATTGAATGTTAGGAGAGGTTGGCGCCTTTATGTGGTGGCATCGGCTACTCCTTGTCACTTGGCAGACCAAACAAATTTGCGCAATAAGGGAGAATAGCGACACTAAATATAACATTCGGTAGAACACCGGGTCAATAAAAGATATACAGACCAACAGTACATGAGTCGCAAAGTTCTGTGCATTAGTTCAGTCGCCGTACGCATATATAAAGTCCGATGTTTTGAACAGCCAAAGCACACAACACTTGTAATACACTCCAAGTACAGGACAGAATTGTATATATTGCGTAAAAGTTGCGATAACCACATAAACCAACTATGAACCACGAACAACGTTTATGTAACTCATTTAGCGTATTCGGATCATCCAATGCTTAATATTTTTTCCAAAATGTTGGTGTCCTCTAAAAACTTTTTCAGAGCAAGAAGCGCTCTTTTTTGAAGGCCCGCAGTTGGCCATGGGCCAAGTATCTTTTTTAGAGTGAATGGTATTCTGTCTAATATAAACAAATTAGCTTGCAGTACCGATCTTTGTGTATCGTATTTCGAGCACTCGAGAAGAAGATGATGCACATCTTCGTTTGGATGGCCACAAGAACACTGCGGACTAGAGACACGTTTTATTCTGTACAAGAAGTGTTTCGTAAATGCAGTACCAAGACGCAGCCGGTGTACCAAAGTTTGAAATTCTTTCTATTCCTCTTTCCCTTACACCTAGTGTAGGGTAGCAAACCAGAGGCTCGTCTGGTTGACCTCCCTGCCTTTCCCCTCCTTGCTTCCTCTCTCTCTTTGTGCTTCAATGCATAAAAGAGCATTTTCTAAAAAAAAGTAAGTGGAACAACAGTGCATGTCACCGCAAATTTAATAGCGCATGTCTCCAAAGTGGCGTCATTCTGGAAAGTCATTCCAAGTGGATACTTCTTGGAAGCTCAACGGCTACAATTCGTATATTGAAATAGCAGTTCGTAAATTGCAACTACAATTGCAACTTGCACTAGGGGATGCGATACCCACATCGAAATTCGGTGGACCGTGTTTACTAGAGGAATTGTCAATATAAAAACCGTCAGGTAACCGTCTTACCTCACCGTACATACCGATATTATGCGCAGTCGCGCAAGGATACGAAACCTCGGGCACGTCGTTATCCTTGAATGCAGAGACTTGCACACTGTGCATATCATGTGCGGTGTTTCAACGCAGCGTTCGCCAGTTTAAGCGAAATTTCTTAGCCTCTTACTGCGATTTGCCTGTATATAGGTATTATCTATAACTGCTATCGACTGCATAGGTGCACACTGACGTGAAGTCGTCGCGCCCTCACAATTAAAAAAAAATCTTCCCACGAAATATATAGCCTTCTATCGACTTACAAGCGCCTAATTCGGACCGCACATCCTGCTGCCTTTCCCCATCCTTGACTCTAGTAAATACCTAAGCAGTCCTGGCCGACTATGACGTTTGACAAAACATTGTTCGATACATCCTCTTTAGTTCACTCATGTGGTTTATGACGAATGCACGTAGTACCAAGTGCCTTAAATGTTCAGAAATTGTCAGCCAGCGGTCCGTCAGTAACAAGAGCAGCAGCGAGAGCCATTGCATTTCGCAAATATATAAAGAAAGATACTGTGAGCTACTAAGCAATCAGAATTACACAATTTATTTGATAGTATACATAAGAGAGACTAGAGAAAATCCTTTCTCTAGCTTGTGAATGGTGGTACCTCTGAATATCCATACAGCTGCCGGAGAAGAATAGAAAGACGAAACAATGGACACGTCGTAATCTGTAAATAAGGAGACCTGCTTATTGTGCATATCATGTGTTTTGTTTCAACGCACCGGTAACCAAAGGTAAGAAAGTTTCGCTTACATGATGAATGTTTTCTGCCTAACTTATTTTCCATTTACTCACCTCCCTGTGTAATGTAGCCAACGGACTTAGTTCTAGTTAACAGCCCCGCCTATCCTTGGTCTATTTCTCTACTTCTCCGCGGTAGGCGGAAAACAATTTTGCCAGCTTTCTAGACGACAAAATATATATTAGCAACATAAAAATACATGGCAATAGCTCCAAGAATTTGCTGAATGTCGCTGCACGCGATCAGTATCCTTAAGAAACTGCATCATTTAATAGTGCTTTTAAGAAAAAAAAACATACAGCAAAAGATATAAGATTTCTCTTTTCGAAATACCGCACAACTGGTTCCCCAGCCAGCTTAAGCCGAGAACGTAACATCCAAATATTTCAGCTCGGAAGAAAAATTGGCAGAAAAACATTTCCTTGTCTCTTAAAAACAAACAGTTCTACCTTATTGCAAATTCTTAGAAGGCACTAAAGCCACATCTTATATGACCGGAGCTAATCTTCTGAAATATTCTTTGTTTCTTTCTGCGTACCGTAACAGATTAAAACTGCTTACATCCAACAGATTTAAGTAGCACGGATAACATCGAGCAAATATGTCGCTAAATTTGTCTTGTGTCTTCCAAAGTTGCCTTGTTTCAGTTATATAGTTTTGTTGCGCATTTGCACAATCCTACTGCTATTCGAGATTTTTATTCTCTAGTTCTGTCGCTTATCGATATTATTCAACTATCTGATTGCTAAGACGTCTCGCCCTTTAAGTTATGTACTTATGGATGTTTTTCTTTTGGTCTTCTATATGTAACTTGTTGCACTTGTGCTTGGGCCTTTAGAGGTGCTTGAATTATGTTAAATATAAATGTATCAATGAATGAATAGGGAGAGCTTGCTAAAACACGGTGTAAACGTTTCGTTTCAAGGCTTGGTCAATGTTTTTCAGTAATTTCGTATTTTAATGTAATGATATCAATGAAACACACGTTTACCGGCTTCGATAGTCTAAAGAAACAATTAGCGCTGAGCTTATATGTTGTTATGTTATGTTATTTATTGTTATGTAATGTTTCATTTCTTTTTTTATTTGCTTTTGTGTGCTCCACAGGAAAGGTAAGTCGCAAAGAGCCAATAAGGACTCAAGAAGACTTGCCACTTGAGTGCGGTAGTAACACCGCTGCCAATGCTGTCGTGTTTCCTACTTTGTTTCGACACTTTTCTTTTTGCCACTCATGAAAAGCAGGCTGAATAACAATTCTCCTGTTCTTTTAACGGAGTCATGTGAATTTGACCTTTGATGTAGAAAAGAAACGCTCAAGCGTAATGTCTTTTCTTCGGGCGCATAGTTTAGCAAAGGCGATGATAAGAATTCAGCAAAGGCAGGCGTCTTATCAATTACAAGGAAGCTTCATTTTTGAGGGTTTGTGCCCTCTTCAAAGAAAGAAAGACAGCAGACATGTGCGATCTTTGAGAATCATGACCTGCATGGAAACATTTTAAGCGTGTCATAAGTATAACGCTCCGAACAGGCCAAAAGGAGGATTTAGCAATTTTATTTGAGCCCCCAATTAACACACACCTTTGAAAATTTATCCCCATACCTTCCCTAACATTTTCCGCATAGCTACGCAATGTAAGCGTCGTCAGTTGTGTAGTCTTTTTATTTTATTTTATTTTTAACAGTGAAGCCATGCATGTGACGTTTTTGAGCGCTTCAAACCATTTGTGGGCTGCATTAAGCTACCCGCCGGGACTCTGAGTAAAGCGATCCTTAGCTAATATGCTCTCTCTGTTACTCTGGCCATAATGTGACGCGCACTTTCGTTTTGCTTTGCGTCCTACCGGCACGCCTACAATTTGCAGTCCCACTGCACTGGCGGTATATTGGGCCATTGCACTCTCACGAACTTTTTTCAACGCCAAAACCGGACCTGACATAAATAAAACGATGTCTACCAATACAGCGCTGAGGAACTTGAAGAAAGAGTTGCTCTTACTTACATGCGCTCACGCTGTTGATGAATTCTTTCGAAAGGGAACTTGCCTGCTGACGGTTTCGTATCGAGCTTCTGCCAGCCGGATAAGTTTAAGGCCGCCTACCGTCTTTCGATACTCGGAAAAGCACAGGGTCATTCTCATACATCAGCCATTTCCCCAGACCCAGGCAGAGAGTTTCGCAACGTCGACTCTCAGCCAGCAACTTCCAAACTGCGCAACACAGATGACGTTGCTCCTTCGCAGCGAGAACATGCGCGCGTGCCAGAGTAGACAGGACGCGTCGTAACACCGTGCGGCATCGTAAAAACTTGAGGTTCCCACCACCTACGTACGTATGCTGCTCGAAAAAATAAAAGCTAGGCTACCGAGCTCAAGCTACGCACTGTTGTAGCGCAAATATATGCATAACTTCTTTCCACACAGGGCTCTTCATACTATAAGGTTCTGACAGTAAAACCAGTCAAGAGAAGTTCATTACGCTGTTATTCTCAACTGCGCTGCTAATAAACTGGCGCAGAGGGAATTTATTTTTACTCTCATGATATAGTGACTGTAAGCGCGCACTTGAGTTATGTTACGCAAAGAAAAAAGAAAAGAAGTAAGCTGGCACCATGCGCACGCGGTTTTACGTGTTCAGCGTTATAGCAAGGTGCATCTTGCAGAAAATTACCTATGTATATATATATCAGCTGACACATGCGGTTCTTTTTGTCCTTTTATAGGTTATTTCTCTTCGTGTATATTCCCGTATTACCTTTATCACCAAAACTCGACCACTCTTGTGACCGTTAAGTCGCCAGCGAATTTTATAACTCGGCTATTGCACCCATACAAAAATTTCATAGCTGTTTCTGTAGACCTAAAGTGCGCCTTCAAAATGCGTTGCAAAACAAGCTGTGGTAACAGTAGCTAAGGGGACTGCGCTTTTTACCTTCTGTGCTGAGAATGCCAAACCTTCAGAATTAAATGATGTCATCATGGTTGAATAATTAACTTCTCTCTGCCAAGTTAACTTCTCTTTGCCATATACATTTTAACTCTAAAGGAAATACTCATAAACAATCTCCTTTGGCATCTGAAGACGTCTGGAAAAGTATATTACCATGGGGATGAGAGCAGCCAAAAGGGATAGGAAATTGTATTTACAAGATATATACAGAGAAAGACGGCTGCAGGCTAGATGGCAGAACAACACGAGCGCTGCTCTGATCGTCGTCTTCACCGTCTTTCTGGCGCATTCTTCCATTCTCGGCAGGATGCGTGCTTCAGTGCGCGGGAATAGCGCGTAACAATATCTTCTGGGGAAATAATTAAAGAAACTTGCGTCCTCAACATATTTGCAGAATGCAAACGCGGACTTATACAAAAGTTTACAGTAGTGCCAAGGCCAAGATTTCGGCAATGAAATGCCTATTTAGGAATGAGCCTCACTAAACAAAATGGCGTATAGCTTGTGTTCGAATCTGTTGTCTGGTGCTACAGAAAAAAAAAACACTTTATGAATTGACTTGCGTGGTATGAAAGCATAAATGTATGTCCTCATCTTATGATTTTGGTAACGCATTGCTTTCGGAAGCTGCAATGAGGTGCTGAGCAACAGTATAAATGCCCTCGTAGAAAGACTTTTCGTAAAGGGCAAGGACAGTGCGCCTGCCCCACGCTACTGCAGCTGCTTCGGAAGTTACTATTTGGTGTGGAAACGTCTGCGAATACGGCTCGTGCAAACAAGGTCGCCTTATGTTGCTGACCTCACTGCGTGAGCTAGTCGCGACGGTTCGAACTTATGCGCAGCAGCATCGCAGCGAAAGATTGCATGGATGGTACGTTACAGAACCAAAACGAAGAGGTTGTCGTGTTCGATTCGGCGAATATGTATTAGGATATCCCTTGAGCATTCGTGAATGCCTTCCATAAAGTCAGAGATAGAAAAATTAAATGAGAAAGGCAGGGAGGTTAACGAGAAGACGAGCTTCTGGTCAGCTACCCTACATTGTGGGATGCGTAAGAAGGAAGAAAATAAGCAAAGAATTGCAAAGTAAGAAAGCAACCAGCGCGAAAAAGATATTGTACACGGGGTGGGGAATGGAAGGGGTGGGTATATACAGGGTGGCTACTACACTCTTAGCACGGTACCTTTTATGGTAACCTTTAATCACAAGTAACTTATAAAATAAAGGTTACATGCAAAATATGTTGATGTTTTAATTAAATGTTGTTACGTATATATATATCTATAGGTTACAAGAGTCAAAATTGACGGATTTAAAGGTTAATTCAGCGCAAAGTGCCTTGTAACCTTTAGATTTTAACCTCTAAAGAACACTGCAGCGCATCAGTGAGGAGACCTACATCATGGATTGGACGTTTGCTGATAAGTGTATCCTAATGTGTTCGTGTTCTGCATTTATGATCTGGTTATTACAAACGTAGGACTTCGGCAGTTCGGGCTGCATTCGGTCTTAATTTCTGTCAGCCAAGTAGTTACATTTTTCACGATATAGAAACAAAAAAGAAATCTTTCATGATCGCACTTGCATGTTCATCTGCGCGCTGTTCTTTGACGACCCTCCATACTTGGCGCACAGCCTTATTTGAAATATCAGCAACGAAGACTGTGTCATCGAATGATCTGGCGTGCACTGCCTGCCGAAACCCAGCGGTCGAACGTGGCGGAAGCCCGCTGCTCTCGCACGCATTCTAGCCACCATGAGACAGGCATGGAACATCGGCATTTCAACACGAGAAACAAAAGCGGGCGAGTTTCTTTAGAAAAATGAATATTTTTTAACAAATTTCATGTACGAGGCGAGAAAGAACAGTTGAAGAAAAGCACACGAACGCGATGGGTCTTTCAGTAAAAGGTTGTTGAAAACATTGGATGGTTCTATCACATATCAATATAATTCAACTTGTCTACTAAGATGTCCCTGTGCAGAACCTTTCAGTTGTCTGCATACATTTTCTGCCTTTAACCGGGTTCGTTTCATTTCCTGCACTGCCTTGATGCTGTCAACCAAAAATTTCCCATGCTTCAACCATAAGCGCTCAAGATGAGGTTAATATTTAGTGTGCAAGAAGCGTGTGCCTAAGAAAACCATGCCGACACGTGGTACCAGCTAGGCAGAGTGCGTACATAAGTATAAACGCGCGGCGAGCGAACTGGGGATGCTGTACGCGCTAGGCGACCGGCGTAACTGCTTTGAAATAGACAACAACCTACATGTCGGCGAACCATTCTGCATTGCACTTAGGATGTTTTCTAATAAAAATTGTAGCAACTGATTCCACTGCCAGCTTTCTTTGGGCATTTTAAGCTGTGCCGAAGATTGGCACTACAACGACAGCAAATTTAAGTTACAGCAGACCCGAAACGCGCCAAACGTTCAGTGAAATCAACAGGATGCCGCTACACTCACATAAAAGCGAGCGCCGTCCGCTCCGTTGTCTTTTTAGGAGACATAGACAGATGAAAAGAGCGTTAAATGTGTGAAGCCGCCAACTGAGAAATGAAATCTTTGCCACTGTCCAAGCACGAAATGCTTTCACCATCACACCGATAACATCGCTGGCACCTCTGACATTTATTTCTGTAATTCATTGCTTGTTTTCATTTTTGTTTTCATTTTTGCTTGTTCCTCTAAGTGCCTCTTTCTAACATGGCGGAAGCGAGCAGGCATCAGCCACACTGGAGTGCGGCCATCCACGGTGCTATCTTCTCTCCTCCTCGGTCCATTCGAGATGACTCGAGTTGCACGCTGGGAAGATTTTAAGCGGGAGCGGGAAGCTCGGAGCCGGCGGGAGTGGTTAGCGCGCTGTCGTCCTGTCGTTGTTGTAGTTGTCGTTCTGAGACGGCCATTATATTTGACTTGTTTGGATACCATTCGATCACTATTGTCTGCTGCCACCACTTGTAGCCTGCAGTAGTTATTACCGCTTCTACTGGGAACTTGCGCCATCCGCTGCACCCTCATGCCTTTGTGCAGCAGAGACCTTTTCGGTGTGTTGCGCGGTCGCTGCAACGAGCCGGGTTGTGAGTGCAAGCGATACACTACTCTGCGCCTGTCGGAAAGTGACAACCTGGTGAGGTGTGAATATTGTGACCACGTCCCAAATGCACACGGAAAAAATATGTGATCTCGGTAAGCAGAACTTTTGCTTTTAATTATTTTTAGGTGGATAGTACGTGAATTCTTTATAGTTCGCAATTCAACATTTGACATAGTGCATGCTCTCGCTGCGCGTAAGTGTTTCTGAAAAAAGTTGTTGTTGACATATTTGCTTCTTTATGCTCTTCGATTTACTTTGAGCTAAATTTGATGTTGTCATTTTGTGCAAATATTGGATTAGACCTTTCTACAATATTGAGCTTGTCGGCGGGATGAGTTGTGTCAGGGCAACTAAATGACCTTAACAATAAGTTTCTTGTAATGGCACCGTGCTTTGGGCTGACGTAGCTGACAGAAATCATTCAGTATTGTACAACTTGCCTCGCGCACCCTCCGTTAGCCATGCTGTGGTGGTGCGTGACTGCCCGCGCCTTGGCCTGGAGGTAATCTCCGGTGTGTGCAGAGGTCGGGCAAGCCGAGGCGGCTCGTGGTTGCATTTCCGCTTTCTTTCGGTGCGCGTAGGGCTGGAGGTCGCGTAATCTCAAAAGTTCGGAGACGCGTTGAAGGGAGCAACAAAACAAGCGTTCGCTCCCCTCTGCGTTCTTCAAGGCAACTTGATAGCGATTGTTCGCGGTCGTCAAATGAGATATGTTCATTTATGCCTGTGCTCGCGTGACACCATGGTTATTAGTAAGCTAATGATTACTGTTACGGCAGGTAAAACTACGTACCTTAGTTTGAGTAGTGGTCTAATGCTTTGCTATAGCTATTAGTGCTTCGCTTTTTGGGTGAGAATGCGTGTTTTTTCTATTTTCTTTTAGTCAAACGGGTCAATAATTTAACATGGGAATTGGTGGTTAGCAATGACTAACTGCGAAGAATACACAATTCTCTTTTTACCGCAACGTCACCCCTTCTCTTACATCTTGAATTGAAATTTCGCACAATGATGTATAATTATATACAGCGTTGTTCCGGAGAATACATGTTGTGTAGCTTTCGCACGAATTTTGCTTATGTACGCGTTTTTTTTTTCGCCTAGAGCTCTGCAATGCGCTCTGCATTACTTTGTGAACACTAATGATGTTCTTTCGTTGCGTCTATAATTTCAGAAACGAAAAATGCAGCCGAGGCAAAGGCGCAATGCCATGTGCCAGGCACCGTGTTCGAGGACTCAGTGTCAGATGAAACCGTGGAAGCTTGCACATCTAGTCTGTCCTCGGTGCAATATGGTTAGTATAATGTGGAATGTTAGCCAAAGCTTTTTTGATTGCCTAGTGTATCAAATATTTTAAAGCGAAGCTTTCTTTGCCACTTCCCTCGAGTTTTCCACTGCTGCTGCTGTCGCTGACATGCACGCGGCGTCAGGGAGTGGTTGAGTACGTAATGTATATAATGTACGCAATGTACGAGAAATTTCATTGTACGTGTACATAGTAGGGACGCAGGAGTGGCGTCTGTGAGCCCTTTCCAGCAAGAACTTATGAAAAGTCTCCAGGAGCGTTCCTATTATCCTTTAGTGAGATTTCAGTTGTATATAGTTCAGCAAACAAACGAAAATTAGTATTATACTGATTACTTTTAGTAAAATAACATTTCATTGCTTTTTCCTGCATGCTTACTATAATGAGAGCTAAAGGTGAGCCAGTTCTAATTTTCCTTGATGTAGAATGGTTGGGCTCTTTGGGGTTGAGTTGTGCTCTGCAGTACTGCACGTTTTTGATAAATTTTACTTCGTCAGTTCACATTATACTGTGCATATATAATGTTTGATAGGCGAATGTTTATAGGCTCTAACTGTCTTTGTAGGCTCCACTGCCCAGTGGTGATATCCAGATTGCAGCTCCCCACGTCTACACATGCAGCGAGCATACGTGTGTTTATGCTGGCAGCAGGCAAGAAATAATCTGGGTCTCGAACGGCAGCCTGGAGCTAGCTGTAATTTATTGTATTTTAACCTACTACATCAAGAACCTCGATTATCCATATGCATTTGCACCATTCCTGGCGCTGATGCAGAAACTTGTGCTTCCCAGCAATGTTGTGCCGAGAGGGCTCATAAATGACAGATTGAAGTGTTTCTTTGCCCTTCTGAAGAAAAAGAATGTGATTTGACTCAAAATCTAGTTAACAATTTCCACCTTGCATTAATCTTCACTTGTTGCCAGAAGGTGGTGAACAGATGCATCATTTTGTGCATTACATTTGCATGCCTTTTTTATAACTGTTTTATTGAAAATTACTGAGGTAATACATCCATTCATGCAAGTGGCACTTACTATTGTGTACAAGTATTTTATTTAGCTGCTCAAAATTCTTAAATTCGTGCAATGTGAATTATGGCGGCCTTGCTTTGTCACTGAGTTATTCTAACTGCTAGCCTCTAGATGATAGAGTAATTGTGCAGTACTATGCATAGTAGTGTCCTAATGACCTTTTTCAATATTGATTTTAAATAGGTAGTGCATTCAAGAAGTTTGAATCCCATCCTTGACATTGTTAGCTAGACAGTAAAATGTGTCTTGTAGTAATTTTAATTTAAAAAAAAATTTCATGTTTGTATTGTCACAAGGATCTAAACTGAGAGTTCACTATGCTGTAAGCATCACCACTTCCAGCCTTTTGTCACTTGGCCCTACAAGCCAGCACTTTGCACATCTCCTGGTTAAGCTTTGTCTGATGTTTGTAAGAGCAACAAGTTGTGTTTTGATGCCAGTGGTGGCCAATGCTAACACTAAGGAAACGTTGCTCAGGTATAGATGGGCTGCATGCATGCATGGCCTTGTGGTCCAGTCTTCTTTTTTAGGCCAATACTTTGTATATTTTTTGCATTGGCTACATTGCATTGGAAGCGTCTTTATTGACCTGCTCTAATGCTGCACAGGATGTGTAAAGCTTTTTTTATGTAGTGTCCAATGTGGATCTGAACACAAGTGTCCAGTTTTTGTGCCTGCAATCTCATGTACTAATCTTTACCTTGTTTTCTTGCTTCCTGACAGCAGTACAAGTTTTTACATGGACAGTTAACACGAATTTATTGACGACATGCATGGCTGAAACACGGTGATATAATTTTAAAAATTCCTGTGATATGATGCTTGTGATAGTATTGTCTTGTATTTTCAGATCTAGTCATGTGCCAGCAAGGCCTGCTGTATTTGTGGTGTATTCTATGTTGTATTTTCAAATAAAGATGTTGCATTCTGAAGTTAACCTTATACTGCCTGTGGAACTGTCAATTTATACTCAAATTATTTATACAAGCTAACGGTGCCTCCTCCTCAGGCGTTCAAATTGTGTTTTGAACTGTATTTTTGGGAACATTACCGTTACATATTTGCTCAAAATGTGTCGCACGGGGAGTTTCATTTTGTCAGAAATCCCAAGGGATACGAGTATACTAGTATGATAGTAGCCCTTTGTTGGCTGAAGTATAACGATTTAAGTGATTTAAATGAAAGTAAACTTTTGATACCACATTCAGTTGAGCGTTTCTTTTTTTTTTCAGAGAATTCCATGTGGGCCCCGCTCTTTACATGGTCCGACGAGCAGGGTGCGGCCTAGCAACGGCGAGGCGCCACCTTGGGTTTTTGTTCCAGAAAGGCCAAATCTCCGCATGGTACACCGAGCCGGCTGCCGCCAAACAACAGAGGTGCGTCATTTCCTTCTTTTGCGGTTCTCTCTGCTTGCGCCTCTTCTTTCTTGCGCGCTTCTTTTCGCGGTCGGATTAAGCAGCCGACAACCATGCCCGGAGAAAACGTGAGCCCTCGTGGAGGACGCCACTCGGCCAGTCCTTTTTGGACACTGTCTTTACACGTGGTTGCGCTTTGAAATAGTTCACCTGTCCACCTCGTGTGGTTTCCACAGGAAAAGGGTGTCCCTGTGTCTCTCTCAGCATAAGCGAAAAAAAAAACTGCGTTTTTGCTGGCAACTTAACTTACGCAAGCCGTAACATCTCTTCGACTGCAATGATATCTAGTCAAAAAAATTCTCTAGCTATCAAAAAAGCACAACAAGGAGGAGCGCGGGAGTACAGATGTCTACTTACGAATGGCATAGTAAGTGACAGACGCATACTGTTTTTGGGTATAATTGTGTAGCTATTTAGCAATAAATGAAGCAAATTTTTTTGCTTTGCTTCTGAAAAAACGGCAAGTGTTCAGGCCCTTTACCCGTGCTGTTCCTGTTTTTTCTCCTGCGCATGCATTTACGTTTACTGTGTGGATTGTACCAAGGGTATCATTCAGCATCCAAAAATAAAAAAAGGAAAATCAGCCAGCTGAAATTCATTTTTTTTCATTTTTCGCTTGCTAAATGATACCTTAGGAACAATCCACCGAGTAAACAAACGCATGTGCAGGAGGATAAAAAACCGCAACAGCGTGAGCCACAGGTCTGAACACTTGTAGTTGGCAAAGCGAAAATTTGCCTCATTTATTGATTAGCAGCTACAGAACTGTAGCCCAAAAGAATATGAGTCTGTCACTTACAATATACTATTCTAAAGTAAAGAAATTTCTCTAGCTCCCGCGCTCACCTTTGTTGTACTTTTTTGGGGTAGTAGGCTGCATTTTTGTCTTAATATTTTTTTAGGTCAAACAAGGGATGTTGTGGTATGCGTAAGGTGTAGGTTGCCTGCAAAACGCAATGGTTCTTTTCTTTTTTCACTTAGGTTGAGAGAGACACAGGGACACCCTTTGTCCCGAAAACCGCACGAGGTGGACACGGGAACTATTTCGAAGCGCAAGCGTATGTAAAGGCAGCGTCCGGAAAGGACTGGCCGAGGGGCTTCCTCCGCGAAGGCTCACATTTCTCCGCGCACGGTTGTAGTCTGCTTAATCCGGCCCCGGAAAGAAGCGCGCAAGAAAGAAGAGGCGCAAGCAGAAAGAAGCGCGAAAGAAGGAAGAGACGCTCCTCTGTTGCTAGGCGACAACTGCCTGGGCGGAGCATGCGCAGAGCAACGGGCTTTTATGAAGCATACCGCAGAAATAAGCCCGAAAGAAAGGAGAGCCGCGTCCCCGTTGCTAGGCGACACCGGCTCTATATACGGAGCATGCGCAGCACGGTGTCCATCTGGGACCTCCTGCAAGCCGCTTTGTGTAAACATTTTAATCGTTCAACCGGTATATCGTAAATGTAACCTTTATATTTAGGCAAAGGCACTCAATACAGTATGCCTATACTAGAGGTTAAAGTGTTGTAACCTCTAGTTGAGGTGCACGCTTTCTTACCTTTAATAGAAGTTAAATTTGTAAAGGTTGATGTGTAACTTGTAAGTTAAAGGTGCACAAATCTGTGAGAATATACCCCTCTAATAAACGTTACCGTGCTAAGAGTGTACACTCTTAGCACGGTACCTTTTATGGTAACCTGTAATCACAAGTAACTTATAAAATAAAGGTTACATGCAAAATATGTTGATGTTTTAATTAAATGTTGTTACGTATATATATATCTATAGGTTACAAGAGTCAAAATTGACGGATTTAAAGGTTGATTCAGCGCAAAGTGCCTTGTAACCTTTAGATTTTAACCTCTAAAGAACACTGCAGCGCATCAGTGAGGAGACCTACATCATGGATTGGACGTTTGCAGATAAATGTATCCTAATGTGTTCGTGTTCTGCATTTATGATCTGGTTATTACAAACGTAGGACTTCGGCAGTTCGGGCTGCATTCGGTCTTAATTTCTGTCAGCCAAGCAGCTACATTTTTCACGATATAAAAACAAAAAAGAAATCGCATCGCACTTGCGTGTTCATCTGCGCGCTGTTCTTTGACGACCCTCCATACTTGGCGCACAGCCTTATTTGAAATATCAGCAACGAAGACTGTGTCATCGAATGATGTGGCGTGCACTGCCTGCCGAAACCCAGCGGTCGAACGTGGCGGAAGCCCCCTGCTCTCGCACGCATTCTAGCCACCATGAGACAGGCATGGAACGTCGGTATTTCAACACGAGAAACAAAAGTGGGCGAGTTTCTTTAGAAAAATGAATATTTTTTAACAAATTTCATGTACGAGGCGAGAAAGAACAGTTGAAGAAAAGCACACGAACGCGATGGGTCTGTCAGTAAAAGGTTTTTTGAGGTATATCACATATCACAAAAGGTATATCACATATCAATATAATTCAACTTGTCTACTAAAATGTCCCTGTGCAGAACCTTTCAGTTGTCTGCATACATTTTCTGCCTTTGACCGGGTTCGTTTCATTCCCTGCACTGCCTTGATGCTGTCAACCAAAAATTTCCCATGCTTCAACCATAAGCGCTCAAGATGAGGTTAATAGTTAGTGTGCAAGAAGCGTGTGCCTAAGAAAACCATGCCGACACGTGGTACCAGCTAGGCAGAGTGCGTACATAAGTATAAACGCGCGGCGAGGGAGCTGGGGATGCGGTACGCGCTAGGCGACCGGCGTAACTGCTTTGAAATAGACAACAACCTACATGTCGGCGAACCATTCTGCATTGCACTTAGGATGTTTTCTAATAAAAATTGTACCAACTGATTCCACTGCCAGCTTTCTTTGGGCAGCTTAAGCTGTGCCGAAGATTGGCACTACAACGACAGCAAATTTAAGTTAGAGCAGACCCGAAACGCGCCAAACGTTCAGTGAAATCAACAGGATGTCGCTACACTCACATAAAAGCGAGCGCCGTCCGCTCCGTTGTCTTTTTAGGAGACATAGACAGATGAAAAGAGCGTTAAATGTGTGAAGCCGCCAACTGAGAAATGAAATCTTTGCCACTGTCCAAACACGAAATGCTTCCACCATCACACCGATAACATCACTGGCACCTCTGACATTTATTTCTGTAATTCATTGCTTGTTTTCATTTTTGTTTTCATTTTTGCTTGTGCCTCTAAGTGCCTCTTTCTAACATGGCGGAAGCGAGCAGGCATCAGCCACACTGGAGTGCGGCCATCCACGGTGCTATCATCTCTCCTCCTCGGTCCAATCGAGATGACTCGAGTTGCACGCTGGGAAGATTTTAAGCGGGAGCGGGAGGCTCGGAGCCGGCGGGAGTGGTTTCCGCGCTGTCGTCCTGTCGTTGTTGTAGTTGTCGTTCTGAGACGGCCATTATATTTGACTTGTTTGGATACCATCCGATCACCATTGTCTGGTGCCACCACTTGTAGCCTGCAGTAGTTATTACCGCTTCTACTGCGAACTTGCGCCATCCGCTGCACCCTCATGCCTTTGTGCAGCAGAGACCTTTTCGGTGTGTTGCGCGGTCGCTGCAACGAGCCGGGTTGTGAGTGCAAGCGATACACTATTCTGCGCCTGTCGGAAAGTGACAACCTGGTGAGGTGTGAATATTGTGACCACGTCCCAAATGCACACGGAAAAATATGTGATCTCGGTAAGCAGAATTTTTGCTTTTAATTATTTTTAGGTGGATAGTACGTGAATTCTTTATAGTTCGCAATTCAACATTTGACATAGTGCATGCTCTCGCTGCGCGTAAGTGTTTCTGAAAAAAGTTATTGTTGACATATTTGCTTCTTTATGCTCTTCGATTTACATTGAGCTAAATTTGATGTTGTCATTTTGTGCAAATATTGGATTAGACCTTTCTAATATATTGAGCTTGTCGGCGGGATGAGTTGTGTCAGGGCAACTAAATGACCTTAACAATACGTTTCTTGTACTGGCACCGTGCTTTGGGCTGACGTAGTTGACAGAAATCGTTCAGTATTGTAGAACTTGCCTCGCGCACCCTCCGTTAGCCATGCTGTGGTGGTGCGTGACTGCCCGCGCCCTGGCCTGGAGGTAATCTCCGGTGTGTGCAGAGGTCTGGCAAGCCGAGGCGGCTCGTGGTTGCATTTCCGCTTTCTTTCGGTGCGCGTAGTGCTGGAGGTCGCGTAATCTCAAAAGTTCGGAGACGCGTTGAAGGCAGCAACAAAACAAACGTTCGCTCCCCTCTGCGTTCTTCAAGCCAACTTGATAGCGATTGTTCGCGGTCGTCAAATGAGATATGTTCATTTATGCCTGTGCTCGCGTGACACCATGGTTATTAGTAAGCTAATGATTACTCTTACGGCAGGTAAAACTACGTACCTTAGTTTGAGTAGTGGTCTAATGCTTTGCTATCGCTATTAGTGCTTCGCTTTTTGGGTGAAAATGCGTGTTTTTTCTATTTTCTTTTAGTCAAACGGGCCAATAATTTAACATGGGAATTGGTGGTTAGCATTGACTAACTGCGAAGAATGCACAATTCTCTTTTTACCGCAACGTCACCCCTTCTCTTACATCTTGCATTCAAATTTCGCACAATGATGTATAATTATATACAGCGTTGTTCCGGAGAATACATGTTGTATAGCTTTCGCACGAATTTTGCTTATGTACGCGTTTTTTTTATCGCCTAGAGCTCTGCAATGCGCTCTGCATTACTTTGTGAACACTAATGATGTTCTTTCGTTGCGTCTATAATTTCAGAAACGAAAAATGCAGCCGAGGCAAAGGCGCAATGCAATGTGCCAGGCGCCGTGTTCGAGGACTCAGTGTCAAATGAAACTGTGGAAGCTTGCACATCTAGTCTGTCCTCGGTGCAATATGGTTAGTACAATGTGGAATGTTAACCAAAGCTTTTTTGATTGCCTAGTGTATGAAATATTTTAAAGCGAAGCTTTCTCTGCCACTTCCCTCGACTTTTCCACTGCTGCTGCGGTCGCTGACCTGCGCGCGGCGCCAGGGAGTGGTTGAGTACGTAATGTATATAATGTACGCAATGTACGAGAAATTACATTGTACGTGTACATAGTAGGGACGCAGGAGTGGCGTCTGTGAGCCCTTTCCAGCAAGAACTTATGAAAAGCCTCCAGGAGCGTTCCTATTATCCTTTAGTGAGATTTCAGTTGTATATAGTTCAGCAAACAAACGAAAATTAGTATTATACTGATTACTTTTAGTAAAATAACATTTCATTGCTTTTTCCTGCATGCTTACTATAATGAGAGCTAAAGGTGAGCCAGTTCTAATTTTCCTTGATGTAGAATGGTTGGGCTCTTTGCGGTTGAGTTGTGCTCTGCAGTACTGCACGTTTTTTATAAATTTTACTTCGTCACTTCACATTATACTGTGCATATTTAATGTTTGATAGGCGAATGTTTATGGGCTCTAACTGTCTTTGTAGGCTCCACTGCCCAGTGGTGATATCCAGATTGCAGCTCCCCACGTCTACACATGCAGCGAACATATGTGTGTTTATGCTGGCAGCAGGCAAGAAATAATCTGGGTCTCGAACGGCAGCCTGGAGCTAGCTGTAATTTATTGTATTTTAACCTACTACATCAAGAACCTCGATCATCCATATGCATTTGCACCATTCCTGGCGCTGATGCAGAAACTTGTGCTTCCCAGCAATGTTGTGCCTAGAGGGCTCATAAATGACAGATTGATGTGTTTCTTTGCCCTTCTGAAGAAAAAGAATGTGATTTGACTCAAAAGTCTAGTTAACAATTTTCACGTTGCATTAATGTTCACTTGTTACCAGGAGGTGGTGAATAGATGCATCATTTTGTGCATTACATTTGCATGCCTTTTTTATAACTCTTTTATTGAAAATTACTGAGGTAATACATCCATTCATGCAAGTGGCACTTACTATTGTGTACAAGTATTTTATTTAGCTGCTCAAAATTCTTAAATTCGTGCAATGTGAATTATGGCGGCCTTGCTTTGTCACTGAGTTATTCTAACTGCTAGCCTCTAGATGATAGAGTAATTGTGCAGTACTATGCATAGTAGTGTCCTAATGACCTTTTTCAATATTGATTTTAAATAGGTAGTGCATTCAAGAAGTTTGAATCCCATCCTTGACATTGTTAGCTAGACAGTAAAATGTGCCTTGTAGTAATTTTAATTTAAAAAATTTCATGTTTTTTTATTGTCACAAGGATCTAAACTGAGAGTTCACTATGCTGTAAGCATCACCACTTCCAGCCTTTTGTCATTTGGTCCTACAAGCCAGCACTTTGCACATCTCCTGGTTAAGCTTTGTCTGATGTTTGTAAGAGCAACAAGTTGTGTTTTGATGCCAGTGGTGGCCAATGCTAACACTAAGGAAACGTTGCTCATGTATAGATGGGCTGCATGCATGCATGGCCTTGTGGTCCGGTCTTCTTTTTTAGGTTCACCTATAGCCAATACTTTGTATATTTTTTGCATTGGCTACATTGCATTGGAAGCGTCTTTATTGACCTGCTCTAATGCTGCACAGGATGTGTAAAGCTTTCTTTATGTAGTGTCCAATGTGGATCTGAACACAAGTGTCCAGTTTTTGTGCCTGCAATCTCATGCACTAATCTTTGCCTCGTTTTCTTGCTTCCTGACTGCAGTACAAGTTTTTACATGGACAGTTAACACGAATTTATTGACGACATGCATGGCTGAAACACGGTGACATGATTTTAAAAATTCCTGTGATATGATGCTAGTGATAGTATTGTCTTAAATTTTCAGATCTAGTCATGTGCCAGCAAGGCCTGCTGTATTTGTGGTGTAGTCAATGTTGTATTTTCAAATAAAGATGTTGCATTCTGAAGTTAACCTTATACTGCCTGTGGAACTGTCAATTTATACTCAAATTATTTATACAAGCTAACGGTGCCTCCTCCTCAGGCGTTCAAATTGTGTTTTGAACTGTATTTTTAGGAACATTACCGTTACATATTTGCTCAAAATGTGTCGCACGGGGAGTTTCATTTTGTCAGAAATCCCAAGGGATACTAGTATACTAGTATCATAGTAGCCCTTTGTTGGCTGAAGTATAACGATTTAAGTGATTTAAATGAAAGTAAACTTTTGATACCACATTTAGTTGAGCGTTTTTTTTTTTTTTCAGAGAATTTCATGTGGGCCCCGCTCTTTACATGGTCCGACGAGCAGGGTGCGGCCTAGCAACGGGGAGGCGCCACATTGGGTTTTGTTCCAGAAAGGCCAAATCTCCGCATGGTACACCGAGCCGGCTGCCGCCAAACAACAGAGGTGCGTCATTTCCTTCTTTTGCGGTTTTCTCTGCTTGCGCCTCTTCTTTCTTGCGCGCTTCTTTTCGCGGTCGGATTAAGCAGCCAACAACCATGCGCGGAGAAACGTGAGCCCTCGCGGAGGACGCCACTCGGCCAGTCCTTTTTTGGACACTGTCTTTACACGTGGTTGCGCTTCGAAATAGTTCACCTGTCCACCTCGTGTGGTTTCCACAGGAAAGGGTGTCCCTGTGTCTCTCTCAGTCTAAGCAAAAAAAAAAGAAAACTGCGTTTTGCTGGCAACTTAACTTACGCAAGCCGTAACATCTCTTCGACTGCAATGATATCTAGTCAAAAAATTCTCTAGCTATCAAAAAACACAACAACGAGGAGCGCGGGAGTACAGATCTCTACTAACGAATGGCATAGTAAGTGACAGACACATAATGTTTTTGGGTATAATTGTGTAGCTGTTTAGCAATAAATGCAGCAAATTTTTTGCTTTGCTTATGAAAAACGGCAAGTGTTCAGGCCCTTTACCCGTGCTGTTGTTGTTTTTCTCCTGCGCATGCATTTACGTTTACTGTGTGGATTGTACCAAGGGTATCATTCAGCATGCAAAAATTAAAAAGGAAAATCAGCCAGCTGAAATTCTTTTTTTTTTCATTTTCGCAAGCTAAATGATACCTTAGGAACAATCCACCGAGTAAACAAACGCATGTGCAGGAGGATAAAAACCGCAACCACGTGAGCCACAGGTCTGAACACTTGTAGTTGGCAAAGCGAAAATTTGCCTCATTTATTGATTAGCAGCTACGGAACTAGCCCAAAAGAATATGAGGCTGTCACTTACAATATACTATTCGAAAGTAAAGGAATTTCTCTAGCTCCCGCGCTCACTTTTGTTCTACTTTTTGGGGTAGTAGGCTGCATTTTGTCTTAATATTCTTTAGGTCAAACAAGAGATGTTGCGGTATGCGTAAGGTCTAGGTTGCCTGCAAAACGCAATGTTTCTTTTCTTTCTTCACTTAGGTTGAGATGGACACAGGGACACCCTTTGTCCCGAAAACCGCACGAGGTGGACACGTGAACTATTTCGAAGCGCGAGCGTATGTAAAGGCAGCGTCCGGAAAGGACTGGCCGAGGGGCTTCCTCCGCGAAGGCTCACACTTCTCCGCGCACGGTTGTAGTCTGCTTAATCCAGCCCCGGAAAGAAGCACGCAAGAAACAAGAGGCGCAAGCAGAAAGAAGCGCGAAAGAAGGAAGAGACGCGCCTCTGTTGCTAGGCGACAACTGCCTGGGCGGAGCATGCGCAGAGCAACGGGCTTTTATGAAGCATACCGCAGAAAGAAGCCCGAAAGAAAGAAGAGCCGCGTCTCCGTTGCTAGGCGACCCCGGCTCTATATACGAAGCATGCGCAGCACGGTGTCCATCTGGGACCTCCTGCAAGCCGCTTTGTGTAAACATTTTAATCGTTCAACCGGTATATTGTAAATGTAACCTTTATATTTAGGCAAAGGCACTCAATACTGTATGCCTATACTAGAGGTTAAAGTGTTGTAACCTCTAGTTGAGGTGCACGCTTTCTTACCTTTAATAGAAGTTAAATTTGTAAAGGTTGATGTGTAACTTGTAAGTTAAAGGTGCACAAATCTGTGAGAATATACCCCTCTAATAAACGTTACCGTGCTAAGAGTGTAGCTATGGGAACAATTTTCCGGCTGCAACCCAGCTTCCGACGATGTGCTTTCTAAACTGTTACGCGTAGCTCAGGAAATGGAAGCTGACAGTGCACTGACGGCCTAATAAGAGCCGACTAACAGCTTGTTACATGCACCCATAACGCACAGCCCGCTCCGCCCGGCCACCTTTCATCTCAGCTGTGATGGCTTCGTGCCGCAGAAGGTAGGCCATTGGCTTAACGTTCCGTGAAGAACAAGTTTCGAGATCGCCAAGGTGTACAAAGAGCAAGTAGACATCAACTAGAAGTGAAAAAGCGGTCAGCCGCAAAGTGTTAACTTTCCAAGGATCGGAATGATAATTTCGAATAGGATTCCGGTAAATAATGCTGTTATCCCTATCAAGTTTCCTTCTTACTTGAAGATTGCCGGCTGTAGTGTCCTGAAGATAAGAAAAACTAACTTTGGGCTTCCTTCATATTCTCTTCTGCATGGATGTTAGTTAACAAACACCGCCAAGGAAGAGAGCATAACTGCGAGTCGGCCTAGTTGGAACATATTCATATTTATACTTTTTGTGCGCAAACAAACAGGGACGAAGAATAGGGGCAACACAAGGACGAGCGCTTTCTAACAACTGGTTTCATTTTTGAAGAAGCGCTCGTCCTTGTGTTGCCCCTATTCTTCGTCCCTGTTTGTTTGCGCACAAAAAGTATAAATATGAAGGAAGAGAGGCTCAGGTTGGCGAAGAAACACCTGGCGCGATTAACGATGGGCCACATTTGGGAGGTGCTGTTGTTGGCAATCAAGTACAGGGTGATTGAAAGTTCGAATAGACATGCAGGAGTCAGCAAAAAGAAAGTGATAGAAACAGACACAGTGAATTCTATGCAAAGAGTGGAAACAAAAAGACCATGGAGATTTAGAAGAATGGGAAGAAACAAATTAGAAGGGAAAGTCTGTATACAGTAACAGAAAGGGCAGTGCCTTGCTATTTGACGCTCGAGCTGGTTACTTCAGCACAGAAACATAGAGGAGCGAATATTCGCAACATGAGACATGTGTATGCTGCATTAAAAATCCGGAGACTACTGAGCGCATCCTAGTGGAATGTGAAGGAATTCACCCATTGAGACCCGGAGGTAACGTACGCCATGTAGAAGCGCTTGGATTTAATGTGGTCAGAAGCATCAGTCATGGCAAGCATGACGTGTTTAGACTATTGGTGGAAAAAAATGACAAGCATTCCACTCTGTGAAGATGAAATGACAGCGAAAGCTGACGACAGTCAAAGCTCTCAAACGAAAAGCAAAGCGCTTTCGCTGCCATTCAATCTTCAGAGACGGGAATGGTTGTCATTTTTTGCGTTGCGTGTGAGTCATCGTCGTTCGTTCAGAGGTGCCTGGGCTCGTGATTGTCGTTTTCGTTGAACATCGCGGGAATGATTTTCGTCGGTGGTCGTTTCGCGCCGGTGCCGTTTACATTCTCGTTGCTGTTCCCTCCGGCGTTCCTCGTACGCATGTTGGTCTTCGGGCGTACGAACTATACGTGTTCACCCTATCGATAACGCCGCTGTTTTTAGCGCCGATACCTCTCCTATTTATATACTGCGATAATCTTGACGTCACGCTAGCTATTGTTCACGACGAGCGTTCTAATCTGTTCCGCATTTTGACATCTGTACCGCCGCACTGCGCCAGTATGGGTTTGTTAGAAATCGCTAAGTCCGTTTCTGTTGCCGGACGCCGAATAAACAACGGAAGGTTAGTCATATACAGCTTCCGCTGTAAAAATCAGGGAAGAAATTTATGCGACTGGATACGTGACAGATATAGGTTGCGATACAAGTTAGGAAGTTTTGAGGGAAAAAAGATTATTGGGATGTATAAAAATTCTAAATTGAAAAACATGTAAAATAAACTTGAATGAATCAAGCAGGTTCGGTGATTATTTTTTACCGCCCCGTTTCCAAGAGGGTGCCAATAAATTATCTTCAGTCATCTTCACCTCTTAACCGATTAGTAAATTTTCACTGATGAAAAGGCGCGAAATTGCCAGAACCATCCTGGAAGATTTGCAGTGCGACTCTTTCCCTTAAGTTTATCATGGTTTAGGGAATATCTCCGCGGCCGGCCCGACCTGGCTCTGGTTCATCAACAAAGGCATCAAGATCAACGTGTCCTACGAACAAAATATTCTGAAGAATGAGTGCAGCTCTGGTACTCCCAGACTTTTTATCAATTGTGGAACATTCTTGCAACAAGACTGGGTCCCTGCCTCTTGAGCAAGTACAAGACTAAAGATGTTTGATAGGTTCTTCCCAGGCAGCTGTCGAAGGATTCCTGGCTCTCTTACTCACCTGACCTGAATCCTTTGGGCTTTTCCTTCGGGAGCGCATTGAAGTAGAAGGTCTCGGCTACGTCTTGGCAATCTTCGAATTCCCCGAAGTGTGCCTTAACTGATGCCTGATATTAATTTCACAAATTACCTGCGCGCCACCGTCGACTCCGTGAAGAAGCGTCTCCAAGTTAGCGTAAATGCTAAAAGAAATCATTTCAAGCAATTTCTGGTTTATTCGTTACATTATACTTCTTCATTTTTTTAAACTATGACTTTTGAAAAGAGCTCCTTATCCCTTCAAATAGAACAGTTTTGAAATTGTGCACATGCTTAGTAGCCACCCTGTAGTCTCTCTAATTGGCACTCGAGCGCAAAAATTTATTAGTGCCTTGACCGGCTTCAGGTATAACGAATGTAGAGGCTAGTAACCTAGGATTGTCGGTCCAAAAAGCAGTCGGTTGTTGAGACGAGCCTTCCATACTTCCACTTATCCTTGGAGAAGCACGGGCATTACTCTTTTGTTTTTGATCAGGGCGTTACGAAAGATATAAAAGCATTGACTTCTACGACAACACCATATGTTATTCTCTATTCTGTGGTAGATACAATGAAAACACTAGTGAATGCGCAGGTAATTTCGGCAGTAGGCATTTCTTTTCTTGTAATAAATACCGAAGAGAGACGCCTGGTTTTCTGCGCACTAGCACAGTGTCCTTTGCAGGAGCTGGACTATGGTCGCATACTGAGAGAGACGTCTACTTTTAATCATATCCTTGATTGAACATCTTATATATATATATATATACTATATATATATATATATATATATATATACTATATATATATATATATATATATATATATATATATATATATATATATATATATATATATATATATATATATATATATATATATATATATATAGAGAGAGAGAGAGAGAGAGAGAGAGAGAGAACTTGTACGCCAATCATATATTTTACTTTCTAAAATAAAACCCTACACACTCAATGTTCAAGTAGACGCGCTCTATACCGTGGAATGATCAAACAGACGCTCTATGAGGGCTGTGTTCTCTCCCTTGTTAGTGTTTATCACAATGCACTCAACTACTGGGAAGCAAATTGGAATGAGGCTTCTCTTAGTGTCTTGCGAAACAAAGTTAGTAGCAAAGCAAGCACTCGGAGTCTCGCTTTACGAGCACAGTAGACGGTGCATCATGGTCTTGCAATGTTGCATTGTTTCCACCCTATCGGGCAGCGATGGTCTAGGTGGCGTGGAGCACGCGTGCTGAAGAAAAATAAATACTCTCGATGGAATGACGCTCACCTCGCCCTCGCGCAATATGGATGTTCGTTGGCACGCAGAGTGGCATTGAACCTCCAAGTGAAGAAACGTTCAGCGCGCTACGTGTCATAGACAAAATTCTCCAACCTTGTAAACCAAAGGGTTTGAGTTCTTTGGGACATTGTAAACAAAGGCACTGCAAAGGCTTCATGTGAGCGTCGTAAAACTTTTTCTGAAGTACTAGACAATATTGAAGAACTATTACGCGCAGTAAACGGTCTCCTTTCTGAGTTTATTTGATTTCGTATTCTTATACTGCGGGCAGAACTCGTACGGCAAAGGAGCTCCCGAAGTACATGAAAATGCATTGCAGGTTTTCATTTGCTTAGTAATACTAATTCAGTGCTAGGCGCAACACAGTATTCTTGTATCAGTCTTAAAAGTAATTTGAGTTACCAAGTAGATCGCTGTTTTAGTTCAATCTATCCCACGTTTACTAGAAGACACCGGAAATACATTGCTGGCTGAGCGCTGCTATTTTTGGTCAGGCGGGTTGTGTGGCTTAGCTAGTTAATATATCTCAGTGCATCAATATCGGCTGAACCTAAATGAATTTTTCCCCCCCACTCGCACGCATATGCAACAAAATACATCTGAAGGTTAAACAATCCAGAACTCAACATTAATTTGTATTTTCTTATGTTTTTACGTTAGGATAAAGAACACCAGGACTTTATATACTATAACATGTCGCCTCTGTGTGCTACTTGTAATAGTAGGAAGGCAAGAATTAAGCATAGTACTGGCACAAACAAAAAGGTAGAAAATAAAACCAAACAGGGCTGCGCTACTCGTTTACTAGTGGGGTAACCATTTCACGTTAAATAACCTATAAAACTGACCTCCGCAAAAAAAATATTCGATTAATATAACAAAAACAAACCAAAATCCAACATTCGGTACACCGTAAAGGTAAGACGGCAGCTCAGCCATGTGAATAAAGAAAAATGTTGTAGAAAACTAGGAAAACAATAACTTATTATGAGAATCCATCTGAAGGAAGTGGCACGACGGCGAGGTTCAGCAAAACGTTAATCAGAAAAAGTATATCCGGCTCAAGCCACCGGAATAGAACACCGTCATGCGATACGCCAGTGTAAGACAACGAGAAAACAAGCTCTGCCGAAAACGACGGCAACGTGCGCACGCCGCCGGATAGGAGCGGTGAGCAGAGCTCCTGGCATGATGCGAAACGACAGAAGCTTGCTCAGCCGATCCAAGCCAGTCGATGCCAGGCCCAGGGTTATTGCCCAGATCTCCGGGGCTTAGGGGTACCATATAGTTTCTCGCCTGCCGCTTATTTCTTCTCTTTTCTCGGTTCCCGTCCGCAGCGGTTGCAATTTTCTTCATCCGAGGTTCGATGCTGTCCATACCGATGAACACAAAAGGAATGCTGAATAGGTAAGAAAAGGCAGCCTAAAAACCGTACAGCAAGACACCCACGGATCAGTCGTTTTCCTAGTTCATACGTAGGTATTCGTTACTATGGACATTTACTTGCATGAGCGTTCCATCTCAATGTACCAAAATCGACTGACGGATATAGACTGCGAGTTGCAGTATCCACGCGCTTTTTTATACACAAATACCAACCAATGCACCAATGCTATGTTTCAGCTCTTATTCTCTCGAATAACATTCACTGTCCTGGCATATATCTGCTGCTTTTTCCCCAACCAGCCGCACACAGTTTCCAAAATTGATCGAACAAGTTTTAAGCGTGCGTGTCCAGTAGCCTGATCTCCCAGCACAGAACTGTCACAAGATTCCTGTGGATGGTCGAAACTGTTTTCCACTTGACTGTTTTCTGTACGAAGTTATATCACGAGAATAGCGGATGAATATTTTAAGTAAAGGTGCCACTTGCAGCAAGAGGCCCACCCTCCTCCATTCCACCGACGATCACTTCTTAAAACTGCTACACTTATACCACTTCATTTTCTAACAATAAAAAGTAGACAACACAAGAAAACAAATTATTATTCTAGCTTAATGCAGACCGCATTACTTCTTTCAACGGTAGCAGCGCAAATTTCACGAATTCTAAATATATGATTGAACTCGAAGCGTCGATTTCGTCTGTGTTACTACTCAGGCTCGTTTTCTGTGCAGCTGTCATTGTGAAGAACTCGTATGCTATCCCTAAGAGAGTGGATACACTCACCAGGCAACAAAAAGAACAGACAAGTGAAGAAAAGTAAAGAAAAGGATTGAGCGGAAAGACATTTAATTTCATGAAAGCCAAACAATAAAATAATTTCGGGGTAGAGAAAGAAGACAATAAAAATTCCTCCGCTTTGAGAACGCGCGTCCTGAGTTTAAAAAAGTGCATTTTAGTGAAAATATATGGATCTGGGGAATGGTGGACAATTGTACTCCACCAAGAAAGCCAGTGCTGTTTGCATGATTTGCTTGGATGACATTGTGCCGTCTGTTGGACAGAAATATGACTCACTAAATAACCGTTGGCAGAACCTGGTCATCTCAATACGTGCACTCGGGTCCGGTTACTTTCGGCCATGAACGCCGTTCTAAATTCACTCGGACAGCGCATTTTTTTCGTTCGGTTTTGTTTGAAGGTATTGCTCCACGCTGCGCGAGGAAAATATTTGATCCGTCTGGTACACTCAAAGGGAAATAGACATTGAAAGTGGACCTTCCTTTGCCTGGTTTTCCTGGTTTGACATAGCTGCGTGGCTGCTTTTGGGTCTATCGCTATCTCGGCGGATATATTGAACGAAAGTACCAGCGCGCTGGCTAATATAACCCTTGTAAGCTGACCTAGTATGCATGCCTCTGTTTTGCGGGACAAAAAAAAACTACTTCCTACATAAAACTATAATGCCGGCTCACACATACTTCTATAGAGCACGTCGATTTGTTAATGGAATGGTGAATTATGTTTAACGCAATATTTGATTTAATCTATTTTGATTTATCTCCTGGGTGGGAGCCTATTCTTGACGAATTTTTCAATATGGCCATGCCCTACTATGATTTATGAAAAAGAAATCTGTACGCATAATCTCTGCCCACAGATCTCTATAAAGCACAACTGTGCTTTCATTAATTGCTGAATTTCAATGATTTCTTTCAACTTTCTGCGCCATGACTTAGCCATTTGGTATGCGCCACTGTGGTTGGATCTGTGGTTGGCAAATCCTCCAAATTGGGTATGTCTCACTGTGACACGAGAGGTACAGCATCCCTAAATGTTGCTTATACGTGTCGTACTTTTCTCTGCGTGCACCTGCCGTCACCATTTTTGCCTCGACAAGCATCAGGCATTTCCTTCGTCCATGTGACGTTACTCCGTATAAGTCTCACACTGTGCAGCCACCTGACTTTGAGTTTACATTTCGCAGTAGCTTGTGAACGACAGAGTGCATAAACATAGAGCTCGCATGAATATAAAGCTGTGACCACCAGCTGTGGTGGATACGCATCGAAATTCCATGCCATCTCACGTTGCATAGGATTGAGATAAACAATATCGAAAACGTTGTCGTTAAGTGTAAGCATATTTATTAATTCAAAATTTTGCCAATGTTTTCGTACATATTCTAGCATGTGCGTTGGTTAGCCACCTTTTTTATTTCATTTTTCACCTAAATAAGCATTTCAATTGTTGCATTACAGCACATTTTTGCTTAAGCGAGAAAAATAATGTGATTCGGGAGTCACGTTTTTTTTTTACAATCAAAGCCATGCAATGAAACGGACAGCGAAACCAGAGAAACACTGTGAGAAATTAATTGTTTTTGTTGTATTGAAATGCACAAATGACAAGATACAGAAAAATAATATTGCTCTAGAGGTTGAAAATGAAGGTGCATAGTGGAACATCTTCATTCATGTAACCCCCTAATATACATAGCTCGGTTACGGAACATGGAACTCTACACCGTGGTCTCCACGTTAGGCCACTTGAGAACATTGTGTTAACTTCCGCTTTTGTAATATCCTGTCGTGCTTTGCGTACCTTAGCAAGAAGCGAATCGCTGTACAGTCAGCGCTGATTGAAAAAAAAAAAGGTTGACTCTTCAGATAAATTTGCTTTCTCTCCTGTATTCGTCCTATGCTCCATTGGTATTGATAAATCACAATTATACCACGCATGTCTCCGTTCACATGAATACTTCCCTTCTGTTTGTATTCACAACATGCATTCGCCATAAATTTGAGTTGCATGTCCAGCGTTTTCATATGCGTTCCTTTTTTTCTTGTGCTCGCGTCTGTTCTTGCTGGAACCCCGTATACTGTCCCCATGCACCAACTGGCTCAGCAAACCACACTATTAAACTCTCTACTGTTTATTTTTTTCTTCCTGGTCAACGTTTCTCGTAAATTGACACTGGACTAAACACTACGTCTGATATTCGATTCTGTAGTACGTGCTACATAAAAATGGGCGTGCCGTCCTCGTAATTTAGGCAATGCGTGAATAGCAGACACCGCAGATGTTGCTGACCCGGCGAGAAAGCTAGGTTTGCAGCGCCTACACACATAAAATCTGTGTGCTCGCCGCAAGCCGCACTTTGTTTCTTTTTAGAGCACCGATTGGCTAGAAAGAATTGCAGTCCTACCGGCACAGCTACTCTGCCGCGAAAGTATACCAGACGCTGGTCCAATCGCTACCATCCAGCCGTACGCTCTCTGCAAGACGGAGAAAGCAATCCTAACCTATACTGATACCCGCATCACCCAGACTAAACCGTTCCATCTCTTGTCACGTAATCATGCTGCCGTCTGAATGCAGTTGCTTTTAACAAGCGAACTACTGCCAAAATATTTTCGTCGTGGCGACAGCATGCTGAGAGTGCCTTATAGTTCGCTGTTAGTACTTCGTTCAGTTGTGTGTGCGCAGGACCTAAGCTATAAGCCTCCTTGCACAATAGGGACAGAGTCACTTACATCAGCCACATGAGAGTCGGCTGACCAAAGTTTTACAACTCATCATTGTATTAATAATATAGTTATTGTATTATTGTTTGTTATTTGCTTGCTATTGCCGTTAAATATTTGTTTTAAGTAGTCAAAAACTTTCGAAAATGTAGCTTTCCTCACGAGAAAAAAAAAAGACAAATGATTGAAAATTTATCTCATGTCTACAGTCCACTTGGGGTTGTGTTTACCTATATATTATGGTCACGAAGTTTAATTACGCCTGCTTGAGAACTAAAGCAAATGCAGTAAATTCGCTGGAAATTGGGACAGCGATCTTTAAAGCCCTCCTAATCCACCTATGTGGTGTTATTTCATTCACTTTGATTCTCAGATCCTGGAGGGCACTTATTTCTGACGCAAGGTCTACTATATGTATAGCTCCTTAGCCCGTGCTGTTCTTGCTGTCATTTGTCTATGGACAAGATTGCTTAGATGTTCCCGCAGTCGAATACATTCGGTCGTCCATGGATTAAAAGTCTACAGATAATCACTTCGAATTATCCAGAGGGCTTGTTTTAGGGCCATGAGGGACGGATTATTTGCCACCGTGGAGCGCTAACCGACTGTGCCGCAATGTTCTCCGCGTACTTTAAGACAACACACACACACACACATTTTGGGTCACCGATATCAACGCTTGGGATTGCGTCCGTGTAATTTAATGTCAGTTCGTTCTTTATAAGGTAATAGGGCACTACTAAAAAGCAGACTTTCCGCCTAGCTGCTTTTCAGACCGAAATGAATGCAGCGAAATTCCGTACACTTTTTCGTTCATTTACGACTTATAAGGGCGTTAGAAACTCAGCTTATTGAAAGCGCGAACCGGCGCGGCGCTTAACTGTAGCGGAATGCCAAACAATGCCCCGCAAAAGTTCAGCCGAGGAACGCGATCGACACGCCATGAATAGCGGGGATGCCTGGCTGGCGGGGCGAAAGCATGATTTTGTTGTGTGTCGATGCGGCCCATAAAATTCTCGCCCTTTCCATCCTCAGTTTCTGCCTTCTTTCCGCTGCTCGACACATTCTCTGCCTAGAAGCAATATTTCTGAGCCTCCATGTCTGAAGCGCGCTGAAAAACATTTCACGTCAGGTAATCTTTGTCGCCTTCTGTGTACCATGTTTCCGGCAGACAGCACGAAAACCGCTCATCCTTTGTGATTCTCTTGTAGTCTTTCTTTTTGTAGTGGTAGTAGTAGTAGCCGCTGTTGTTGTTGTTGTTGCCGTTGTCGTCGTTAACTGATATTGACATGCCTCCCTCGCTTCCCCTTGTCCAAGCAAAAAGCATAGTTGTAGAAGAGAAGCAGTGAAATTTACGTGCCTCTTTTATTAATGTGTGCGCATGCTTCCGAATGAACTTAGATGGTATTTGGAAGTTGTGTTCGCACGTCATGTTTTATACTGCGTCTCTTGTCAAGCTCAATTATTAACGGATGTAAAATGCCAGTACATCCGCTCTAAGACTATGCCTCACGGCAAACCCGACTTCTGTGTCTTCCCAGCTTCTCTTCTACAGCATAAATGGACAGCAAGGCAAAACTTCCCATTGTTTGCATACACAATAAAAGACGGCAACCAAGGGATACATATTGACACAACTGATTACCATAACTATCGAAACTTACCATTCTGTACCTACTAACGAACACAAGCTTCGGAGCGGCAGGACATAGAAACTGCAGGCTACAAACCTCTTTAAAATGTCAAAATGGGCTACCACGAAATTTTTTTCAAAAGAAGCACCCATTGACTATCACCATAATGTACATTTTGCGCGCTAACGATTCACGCTTATTTCCCGCTTAAGAAGCATTTCGGGTGGGTGCTTTTGTAAAGGGCTTACTCGCTTTCATACTGACCTTGTTTTCTTACCATGAGAAAAGAATCGTCTTAGAGCAGGATTTTTAATTACCTACGAATTCGTAAAGGCTGAAACCTTTAAAGGCTTTGAGCTGTTTGAATTCAAACAATATATACGTTCACTGGAAGATGGAGGCTTCAAGTTGTTAGCAGTTGTAAAACAAGGAACGTTTCTTCAGCCAACGTTTCGACGTGGAGACTTGGATACTGACAAAGGGACTCATTAGTGCCCTTGTCAGAACGTTCGATCCAGTGACACCCCTTCTTCAACTCCTGTGTAATCACTCTGACATATTTGATCAGTTACAATGTTAAGATCGCTACTGCTGTTTTTGGGAACTACGTGTCGTGTTCGATATTGTCTCTCTTAAGAGGGTTTGTCACGTGTTTTTCATTATCTAAATTGGTGGTCCCACTTTCTCACTGGCAAGAAAAAAATAAAAAGACCCATGCATTCTTAAATCTCCATGACAGCTATGTGATGTTTGCCTTCTAGTTCTCTGGCAGCTATCGATTCTCGTGCTGAGTTAGTGCTTCAGCTCTGCTCCTGCGTGTAAAATGGGTTCTAACTTATTGTACGCCTTGAACCCGGAGTTACAGTAAAGGTCATGGCTTTACATAGTTCACTCAAGAGTAGTGCATTAATAAGGCCTTAGTTGCATGCCATCGTCAACCTTACAGACAAGGTTTAAGAGGAAGCTTTAGCTCTGGCCCATCTCTGATGCGGCCTATTGAAATACATTTAAAACGCAAAAACGCTTTTCTGAGATAACACTTGAACCAATTTTAATAAAATTTATCGCATTTAACAGAGAAAAGTAAATTCTACTGACTGTTGGAAGCGGAATTTCAATTTAGGCCCTGAATTTTATTACAAGAATTTTCAAAAATTCGAAAGTTCGAAAAAGTAGAAGCACGAAGTTACAAATTAATAGCTCTGTTCTAATTAATAGAACAGATATGACGGTTCTGTAAGCGACATACATTAAATCATTCAAAGCAGACAAATTCTATATGTCAATTTATGTCTTATGTGAATTTCTTACGTTGTGTACAAGAGTTCTGTAAAAGCTGTGTTTCCATATTATTGAGCTTTCTTTTTTTTATGTGTAACATGTCAGTTTTATCCGCTTTTGATGTACTATTAAATACAACTCCCAGAATTGTGATATATTGTTTTCTTGCTGGGTTACAGAGTTGTAAACTTGATCATTTGGTTTTCTGAGAGTTTCCAATTTTCGCAAATTGTTTATACAATATTGACAATGTAAATCAAAACTTCGAAAGCAGCACTCACTAGGTCTTAAGTTTTTCTTTTGAATAAACTAAACTTCGTCAATTTCGGTGCAATGGTTGCCGAAAAAAACGAATTCTCCTTTTACATGTATTTCTATAGGAGCACCCAAGCTAAAGCTTCTTCATAATGAGCATTCTCAAGAATACATAGTTTTTTTGTATTGCATATAAAAACAAATAGAAATTTTGGAAGAATTTCCTATCTTTTGCTACCAGTAATAAAGAACATGTTCAAAATTATAACAATGCATGATATTTCCGAATAAGAATTTATACTTGCATAAGAGTGAAGTGAGTTATGTATTTTCCACGTAACTAACTTATTCCTAAAAATTACGCCGTCACTTGAGTGTGTAATTAAGCAAGTTGGGCATGGTCCCGACTAACCGTTTGTTTAATCATCACACTTGTGCCAAAACGTTACTAAAATAGCCCTGTATGTACAAACCACAGCATTTCTGCTAGCTGGAGTGAGAATACGTGCAGGTTTCTGCTCTTTAAAAGAAGAATAGACCCACGACCTGCAAGAATATTGAGAAAAAAGTCACCCGGCCGCTTCACTGCATTGCTTGATATGTTTATGCTCCGCTAGTTGGAAACAGAGTTGCCTACAAAATGCTTCTACCATTTACTCATGGTTAGTACGAGAATGTGCTCAGCTTCGTGCTTGTGGCTTTCAACATTCTTGCGATATTATATCAGGCTTGAGTTTTCTTGATCTCTCAGGACTTATTGTTTTCAAAACACAACAAAGTGATAAGTATGCGCGCAAATGTGCGATAATTGCGAATTGTTGCACTTATAACTCAATATTTTGTTCGAGATTACCGATATGCCCAGTCAGAAAGTCATTTGAGGGCATGTGGAGGTAGCGTGGGCAAATCTACGCACTGTCTTTAATTCTCGTGCCGCATGACTGAACCGCCACACTCGCACCTTCTGTAGACACTTGCGCTATTGTTCTTTGTAGGATTTTTGATGGAAAACTCTTATGGTTCGGAAGAACTGTTAAAGTTTATGGTAGCACTGCCATGTGGTAGCGGATTACCCACTCTCTGCAAGCAGCCGCTAATGAGTCCCGCGAGTAGATGAAGATGTTTGTGTTGCTTTTGTGACTTGGAACTGGGAGGATATGCTAGTAGGGACGTTCGCAGATTGGTATAAAGATACTTTGTTTTCCGACGGGTACGGGTGTTATCCCTTCGTTGGCACCCTCTCTTCCTTGTACCAGGAAATGTGACCATTTCGCTTACACCCTAAATGGGTCGAGGAATACACAAGCTCTTAACAAGTTTACATTTTCATTTAAGACTTGTGCTACAGAGGCTTTCATTGTTGTAAAGTGGAAGAAGTGAGCCTGAAGGACATGCTACCAACTTGCTACTCTAAACACATAAGGGAGCAGAAAATAGGGCCATATACGAGCAAAATAGTTGACGATGGTAAAGAGTGAACGCGATAATGAAACGAATCTATGGATGTCGCAGACATACGCAAGCGATGCTTTAGGATAATAAAGAACAGCGAACCTTTTCTCCACAGCCTGCTGTACTCGCAATGCTGTTTTAGCCACGGGCGTGTTCTAACGAGCAATTAGCTGCAGCAAGGCACTAATCGTTCGTTCGAACGTCGTCTCGATGTGACAACGTAGAGACACATGACAACGTTCGAAGTTGAGCTGTCGCTGCGCTGTTGTCGTTTGGACGCATGTTCGAAGCTGCACCTCTTCGGAAATAGGGAACGTCACGTTTGTGAATCAGCTATGTGTTGTTTACTCGAGGCTGAACGTATATGATACTGTATTCAGGCCTTTGTATTAAACTTGTGTTAATTTATTTCTTTACATTTACAGACCAAGTTTCTTTTCCTAAGCTTTGCATGTATAAGGTAGTTAGGGCCCTTGATTGCCCGCATTTTGCACGTGTAATAAAACAATCTACCAATAATATATTGTAAGATAGTATGTTAATAATATAAATGATATAATGGTGCTCGGATGCACTAATAGAAAATAAAAGCATGTTAAAAGTTCACACTGTCAAGTCGTACGTCCACAGCCAAAGTTGCTAAACAGCACGGCGTGTACACTAGAGCACATTTTTTGCCGTCTTTCCGTCACTAATTTTTTTAACGTTTGAATCGGTCAGGTTAGGCGGGAGGGACCACGTAGTTGTCTGTAGCTGATGCATTTCTGCTTGCGATACCATTCCTAATTTGATTCTTTGAACCAGAATTTTGGATGATCACCCATACACTTTCCTAAAATAAAATGTCTCATTAGCGTAAAATCTGGAAGTGAATTCATCTCACTATATCTCGCCATATGGCATCGATCATGTGGTTGCTGTCAGGCTTAACGAGATTTGTGGAGCACGCTATCGATTCCACGTTTCTGTTCTCGAAGCGACCCCTCGGTTCAATCATGCTGTCACCATCCCATGGAAATACAGAACTCATCGTAGCCTACGAGGACAAAAAAGGAATTGGCAATTTTGTGGCCGGAAAAAATAAAACAAGCCATGTAATCTGGAAGCGCGCTCTGAGAACAGAGAATTTTGTGAGGCCCTTTTGTACGCTCCGCTTCTTTTTCATCAATTGTCAGCCTTGACAGGATAGCGAGCCCGATTTCTTTCATTGCCCGCCATCTACTTCCGGGCTTTGTGAGGGTGCTCAGATGTTTTGCGGCATTTCATTTTCCGCCCTCATTTGAAGCAGTCGTATCGCTTTGCTTTGTTTAAGCGGCTGTAGCCCGAGTAAAGCAATATTTCTTTCCCAAGGAACAGTATAAATGCATCGCGCCATGTGCGCACATATTTAATTTTAATGCATAATGCTGCGGTCAAGTGAGGTCAAAAAGACGTTCGCCGCGGCTTCGAATAATAACGTTTTAATGTCCCTAGCCTCATAAAAGCTCTCGATCAGAATCACGTTTTCTCCGGATTTCGAAGACAAGAAGAAAACTTGTCTTGTATGGCCATGAAACACAATATCAGTTTTTGTTTCGTTCGGTATCAATTCTGAGGCGTTCCTCGCTGAGTTTCAATAGAGCCTTCGCCGGTACAACTACTCACCCCTGAATGCATCAACAAGGGAGCAAAAGAGGCCAGTAAGATCTGACAGCATGTGTGACCGATTATTTCCCGCATACTCTCCTCCGCGATCGCTCTCGCGCCCATAGCGAGAATACAGCATTGTGTGGATGACAAAATACACGAATGGCAAAAATAAAAGCTGCCTAGTGCGTGATGTCCCCCACACGCACACCACCCAATAAGGTGTTTTGTTCCCCTCCTCCTCCTCCTCCACCTCCTCCACCGCTGTGCTTTCTCTCTAAGCTCCGTACTGTCCTCCTCGTTCATGTTACGCTCTCCTATTTTAATGCGTTCACATTCTTACGGTACTTCCCGAACTTTCCTGGGGCTAAATTTCTATAGATATATGTCTGTAACCATTGTGCCCCCAATTTGCGCCTGGGCCTTGAATTGTTTCGCATTTCACGCGCAGGCTTCGCGGTGCCTCCGCTAGATGGCGCCGAATGTTCCTAGGGGAGAAGCGCTGCAGTACACGCCACACACAACTCGTTTTGACGGTGGCAATAAGTTGTGTCGCTGCATTAATCTAATGCTAAACTCATTACTGTCAACAGTCGTCGCGAGATGGGGTCTGCCGACATTTTATTGCGCGAAATCAATCGACGTACAGCAAAAGTGAATAAAGTAGCTGAAGAAATGATGAGTAGGCAGCATTTATTACATTGATTACAGCAGCGGTGGCGTAGAGGTAGAACACCCGCCTCGCGTGCAAGAGGTCCGTGGTTCGAATCCCGGTGCCGGCAATTTTCCACCGGATTAAAAAAAAAATCCGCGTGTTGATAAAATTGCACAAACAGGCCTGGAGTGTGGCCTGATCCCGGTGACCAGAACCGGTAACGCACTCCCTCACCAGAGCAGGATTGGCCACCCTGGTGCAGTACTTGGCCACAACCTCCTATGAACACAACAATCAAACCCCGGCCCTCAGTCCCCAGCAGCTGCGAAGCAACTGACCACGGCGGCGGTCAGACCTGCGACGCAGCAGAGGGTGCTAAGAATCACTGGCTCCGGACAGGCCGCCATTGGAATATGAACCTGGCAACGTTTAACGCTAGAACGTTATCTAGTGAGGCGAGTCTAGCAGTGCTATTGGAGGAATTAGAGGGCAGTAAATGGGATATAATAGGGCTCAGTGAAGTTAGGAGGCCGAAAGAAGCATATACAGTGCTAAATAGCGGGCACGTCCTGTGCTACCGGGGCTTAGCGGATAGAAGAGAACTAGGAGTCGGATTCCTGATTAATAAGAATATAGCTGGTAACATACAGGAATTCTATAGCATTAACGAGAGGGTGGCAGGTCTTGTTGTGAAACTTAATAAGAGGTACAAAATGAAGATTGTACAGGTCTACGCCCCTACATCCAGTCATGATGACCAAGAAGTCGAAAGCTTCTATGAAGACGTGGAATCGGCGGTGGGGAGAGTGAAAACTAAATACACTATACTAATGGGCGACTTTATTGCCAAGGTAGGCAAGAAGCAGGCTGGAGACAAGGCAGTGGGGGAATATGGCATAGGCACTAGGAATAGCAGGGGAGAGTTATTAGTAGAGCTTGCGGAACAGAATAATATGAGGATAATGAATACCTTCTTGCGCAAGCGGGATAGCCGAAAGTGGACTTGGAGGAGCCCGAACGGCGAGACTAGAAATGAAATAGACTTCATACTCTGCGCTAACCCTGGCATCATACAAGATGTGGACGTGCTCGGCAAGGTGCGCTGCAGTGACCACAGGATGGTAAGAACTCGAATTAGCCTAGACCTGAGGAGGGAACGGAAGAAACTGGTACATAAGAAACCGATCAATGAGTTAGCGGTAAGAGGGAAAATAGAGGAATTCCAGATCAAGCTACAGAACAGGTATTCAGCTTTAACTCAGGAAGAGGACCTTAGTGTTGAAGCAATGAACGACAAGATATCTTGTGGGCATCATTAAGGAGTGTGCAATGGAAGTCGGTGGTAACTCCGTTAGGCAGGATACCGGCAAACTATCGCAGGAGACGAAAGATCTGATCAAGAAACGCCAATGTATGAAAGCATCTAACCCTACAGCTAGAATAGAACTGGCAGAACTCTCGAAGTTAATCAACAAGCGTAAGACAGCTGACATAAGGAAGTATAATATGGATAGAATTGAACATGCTCTCAGGAGCGGATGAAGCCTAAAAACAGTGAAGAAGAAACTAGAAATTGGCAAGAATCAGATGTATGCGTTAAGAGACAAAGCCGGCAATATCATTACTAATATGGATGAGATAGTTCAAGTGGCTGAGGAGTTCTATAGAGATTTATACAGTACCAGTGGCACCCACGACGATAATGGAAGAGAAAATAGCCTAGAGGAATTCGAAATCCCGAAGGTAACGCCGGAAGAAGTAAAGAAAGCCTTAGGAGATATGCAAAGGGGGAAGGCAGCTGGGCATGATCAGGTAACAGCAGATTTGTTGAAGGATGGTGGACAGATTGTTCTAGAGAAACTGGCCACCCTGTATACGCAATGCCTCATAACCTCGAGCGTACCGGAATCTTGGAAGAACGCTAACATAATCCTAATCCATAAGAAAGGGGACGCCAAAGACTTGAAAAATTATAGACCTATCAGCTTACTGTCCGTTACCTACAAAGTATTTACTAAGGTAATTGCAAATAGAATCAGGAACGCCTTAGACTTCTGTCAACCAAAGGACCAGGCAGGATTCCGTAAAGGCTACTCAACAATAGACCATATTCACACTATCAATCAAGGGATAGAGAAATGTGCAGAATATAACCAACCCTTATATATAGCTTTCATTGATTACGAGAAAGCGTTTGATTCAGTCGAAACCTCAGCAGTCATGGAGGCATTACGGAATCAGGGTGTAGATGAGCCATATGTAAAAATACTGGAAGATATCTATAACGGCTCCACAGCCACCGTAGTCCTTCATAAAGCAAGCAACAAAATCCCAATAAAGAAAGGCGTCAGGCAGGGAGATACGATATCTCCAATGCTATTCACAGCGTGTTTACAGGAGGTATTCAGAGACCTGGATTGGGAAGAATTGGGGATAAAAGTTAATGGAGAATACCTTAGTAACTTGCGATTCGCTGATGATATTGCCTTGCTTAGTAACTCAGGGGACCAATTGCAATGCATGCTCACTGACCTGGAGAGGCAAAGCAGAAGAGTGGGTCTAAAAATTAATATGCAGAAAACTAAAGTAATGCTTAACAGTCTCGGGAGAGAACAGCAATTTACAATAGGCAGCGAGGCACTGGAAGTCGTAAGGGAATACATCTACTTAGGGCAGGTAGTGACGGCGGATCCGGATCATGAGACGGAAATAATCAGAAGAATAAGAATGGGCTGGGGTGCGTTTGGCAGGCATTCCCAAATCATGAACAGCAGGTTGCCGTTATCCCTCAAAAGAAAAGTATATAATAGCTGTGTCTTACCAGTACTCACCTACGGGGCAGAAACCTGGAGGCTTACGAAAAGGGTTCTACTCAAATTGAGGACGACCCAACCAGCTATGGAAAGAAGAATGATAGGTGTAACGTTAAGGGATAAGAAAAGAGCAGATTGGGTGAGGGAACAAACGCGCGTTAATGACATCTTAGTTGAAATCAAGAAAAAGAAATGGGCACGGGCAGGACATGTAATGAGGAGGGAAGATAACCGATGGTCATTAAGGGTTACGGACTGGATCCCAAGGGAAGGGAAGCGTAGCAGGGGGCGGCAGAAAGTTAGGTGGGCGGATGAGATTAAGAAGTTTGCAGGGACGGCATGGCCACAATTAGTACATGACCGGGTTTGTTGGAGAAGTATGGGAGAGGCCTTTGCCCTGCAGTGGGCGTAACCAGGCTGATGATGATGATGATGATGATGATTACATTGATGACTTCTGCTTGGCAAAGAAGTTTACACAGAAGGAAGTACAACTAAATACATGTCGTCGCTAACGGCACTGGGATGTGGGACATTTTCTATGTGATTGAGCCACTGCAGAGATGTACGATAAAGGCATATCTTACTATAAATGACAGTTTTACTCATGCCCTTAATAATAAATAGCGGCCTCCATGCACGGTGATCAAACCTCGCTTCGAACTTTCCCTCAGCTTCAAAACGCCTCTCAATCATCCCACCCCAACTGTCCTGAGATGTTGCTTGGAGCCAAATATCTGGTCACGCCCTTAATCTAAAACGCGAAACGGAGAACAACACAGCAATATCTAACAACGGTATATTTACTTTCAAACATTGTTTGCGCGACATCAGATTGAACACCAGCACAAACGCTGGAACCAGGTTTAGAGAATCATTGTGGAAACTTGATATCCTTAAATATAGATGTGGACAATCAGGGTAGTATAACATTACTAACACATTGACCTGCCCACCGCAGTAGGGCAGTGGCTATGTCCTTGTACTACTTAGCGCAAGGTCGCGGGTTCAATTGCGGTCGCTGCAGTCCCGTGCCGGAAGGGGCCAAATGCAAAGACGCTCGTCTACCGTACATTGAGTTCACGTTAAGGAAGCCCTGGTAGCCAAACGAAACTGGAGTCCCCCAGTATGGCGTGTTTCATAATAAGATCGTAATGAAGTAAAGAAATACCTATGTTACATTTAGGTATGCATTAGTAACTTAAACGCCTAACTTATGCTACAGCCCGTGGGTTCCTCATGATCTAATTTTGCAATAATGCTCAGCCTATATTGGCAATGGGTCCGTTTGTTTTGCAGAAGGTTTTTGGACACTAGTGTAAAGAAACGGCTCCTCTGCTGGTGGCGCCCGTGACAGCCCTGCGTCACTCGAGCCCTCCGCACTCCCAGATAGTTGAGGCTGCTGCGTTTGCCTCAATCTTTTGCGCTTGCGCTTTCTGTGAAGACAGACACGTTCCGCGGTGGTCAAAGAGGTTGGGAAAGCATTGGTATCCCTCCCTCTTGCTGCCCCTGTCTCTCCACGCCATTTTGGGAGACCCACGTGTTCAGCACATGGGTGCCGTAGTCCGGCAAGCGTGAAATTTCTCAACAAATTGCATACTTCCGGCCCTATAACTCCTGATGAACATCACTTTGAGTTTGGTAAATTATATCGGCTGCGACATTGTGAGATCTCTCAAACGCGACTATTCTTGCTCGGATAAAAAAAACATCTAATGCCAAGCTACGCCTCTCTAAACGCCGCGCGCAAGGCTTAATTTAACTACGATTGCGTTAGGCGAGCCGAAGCAGTGGCACCATCTGCGCTCGCAACGCATGCGTGGCCGAGTAATGACTTCTTTCTTCTACACAGCAGTACCAAAGTGCGTGAAATCTATGCAAACATTATAAAACTCGCATCTTAACTTATTATACAGCTAGTGGGGGACGGTCCTACGGCCTGATTTTGCAATCATGTTCGCTTCTTATTTGCAGTGGGCCCACCGTGGTAATAGATGTTAGGCGCTGGTTGGCATCCCTCTGTCTCGCTGCCTGAGTGTCTTGCCGTCATTTATGGACCCTGCATGTCGAATACGCGACCGCCTTAACCGAGTAAGCGTGAAATTTCTGCAAAAAATTGCACGCTTGTACGCCTTATAACTCCTAAAGAGCATAGGTTTGAGTTATACGAATAATACATATTATGGATAAGTCAGCTCTCTTAAGTGCGACCCAGTATCTCTCGGATCGACAAATGCACTGCCGAGCTAAGCCTCTCTGAACGCCGAGTGAGAGGTTAAATTGAGCTCCGACTGTGTCATGTGCGGTGCAATAACAGCGTCATCTGCGCACGTAACACTTGCATGATCGAGTAAATGACTTCCTTCTTTAAACAACAATATCAAATTAAGGCACGTGGGCAGTACTGTTGGAAGGGTATAAGCGATAATAGCATAACATGTCTACGTTACACTCTGTTTTAGCAAGCGACCCCTTTTGATGGATTATAAAACATTTCACGTCAATAAGTTAACAATGATAATGGCGACCATGCAAATATAATTAATTTATGGTGACGCCACCTGTTTCAGAATTTTCTGCCACCTTGCCGTGATGGCGTGCAGTCTCACAAAACCAGTTCGTCTTCCCTACGATCATAGTTACATGCTATACGTGTGAAACTGGCGTATTTCTTAACAGATCCACGCTGGAACGCCCATATTCAGGCAAACCTGATACAACGGTTTTCAAACTGCCAATAATATTGTCGCTCTGCAGTGTGTAGTCTGGAGAGAGATGCTGTGTGAAGCGTTACGAACATCATATAGGATTGTGATTTGTAGGTTAGGTACGCCTCAATATTTAGCTCTACTGCTAAAGAAATGCATTTATATAATGTTTACGAGCAGGCCACAAAATTTCCAGCGCCTGGCAGGAAAGCTCTTCGGGTCTATGTAGAATGGGCATCATTCAAATTTAACGAGAACTTACTTCCCGTTTGTCTGAAGGCAATGTGAATCTTGAAAATGAGATTTTTTTTTCTCGCTACAATGCGTATACGCTTAGTGGTACTTTTGCAAGTCATTGAAAAGCCTGCAACATTTTTTTCTAGAATCACGACGGATTGGAGATGTTTCTCAAGCACGATACGCTCGAAAGCAAATGCGCGCGCTCTGTTTTCTCTCTTCGTAAAGCGCCTCTGGCGCTTCATCTTGCTGTTGTTGTCTCAGAACCCGAAAAAGAAAATGATAAGCACAGCGAAAAACAAATACATGCTTTTCAGAACGACCAACGCAATTTGCATTCGCATTTCATGCATCCGTATGGACAAGTCCTCTGGCGTTGGCTCAAGCATGCATCGAGCAAGGTACGGCAACATCGAGAGCAATACTACTACGACGAATAGCTCAAAGCCAACACGTAGCGTACGGATTTGCTCGGCGTACGCTTCCTAGCGCAAGCACGCTATAGGGCCTCAGTATGGGCCCATGTTTCTTGTAGCTTGAGACGCAGATGCTGGGTGTGATTGATGCGCCGGCTTTATACCACTACTTCGCACACGGAAAGAGATAATACAAGCGGGCATACAATCATCATTTCACGAGCCTGCCGCTTCGAAACAATGCATACAAGGGCGGGTTATTTCATGGTCTTTTCTTTCTCATTCTTGAAGTAACATTATTCTCTGTGGTATATATGGTATATTTTCTCTTGATATGTGGGCAGATTGCCAGCAATATGTTTCTCAGCTCTCGGCAACATTTATATACGTGTCTCCCTTAGAAATCGTGTCGGAAGAACTGCACACATAATTCATCGGGTTGTGCGAACAGTAATATACGATGGGGTCGTCAATGCATAAACGAAATTATATCTGATATGACAAGATTTCCAAAGTAGTGGAGGTGTTGTTTTCAGAACTTTTCACGATACTATATATAGGACACTAGGCCTTGTGTCGAGCCTTTTTGTCAGCCTTTTTGGCAGAGATTCTTTGTATTTTTCTGTCAAAATAAACATTCATGTATTCATTGACTCATATTTGCGGTTACGTACCAACGTTAGAGCTTTATTGCAGCTAGGGCGTTTCGCAACGCCACGTAACTTCGGAACTCCAGAGAACCGATGTCTCATGTTGTGACATCTAGTTTCCAATATTTCTCACGGCCGCCGCGTGTTAGGCTGCAACCGTACGGGACTTTCGAGTGTACTTCTGACGCGGTGCACAGGCTTCACCGGCGGCGGTGGTGCCGCCGCTGCAGTGACGGCCGCGCTGTTACCACTGCTGATGTGTTTCATCATGTTTCCAGTTCAGATCCCAATCACAAGACACAATATTCAGCCATGATTACATCTTGGACGCCTCACCACGTGTGAGAAGCGTAGGTTCCGTTGCTATGGAGGCACAGGCGAAGGATGCGTGACGCGGATTTGTTTGTTGGCGACATGGGAGCATTTGCCCAACAGCCTTACATATACCCTTTTATTTTCGTTTCCCATAGGAATCGCTATGTAAATGAACCGTATTCAGAAAAAATGATCTACTTACTAATGGAACATTGAATAGAACAAATGTACCTGAGCGTACATTTGTACAAAAGGCTCTTCACTCGGTGGAGCTTTTTATCTGTGATGCCATATATTAAAATTAGTATCTTTCCCCATAGGCCCTACTGCTAATGTGGGACATTGTTGGAAAGAGAGAGAGAGAGAGCATGAAGAGAGAGAGAGAGAAAGAGAGAGCAAGGATAGGAAAGGCAGGGAGGTCAACCAGAACAGCATCCGATTTGCTAGCTTACACTTGAGCGTGAAATAAAATATTAAAGGCGGGGAGGTTGACCGCCAGATGAACATCCAACTTCAACCAACTAGCCCGACTTGTCAACCTGCAGACATACACACAGTTTGCTACGCTGTACTGGGGAACGCGTCAGGGGAGATGGAATACGAAAATATTGGTGAAACTGTTCGACTTAGTCAAGCTACCTAGGTGGAACAAAAATATGGATGTATTCGCGTCTGGAACTAACGCAGAAGCTGGAGATCGCAGTTATTTATTTGCGCGCACTTTTCAATGCCGTGGCAACGTTAAGCCAAGATCTTACGAACATCACCTCGGCTCACATGGAATTTTGGTAAATCCCGAAATGAGTTTTACCTACACGATGGTAAGGCAATGTTGGGTTTACTTTTAAATCGGTCTTTAAATAATCAACAGTTTATTCACGGTAACTGCTAATATTTAAACACTTTTGATTTTATTGCGGGAACGTGAGTTCTTTCTTTCTTTATTTTATTATTCGTTTATATTTATCCCGAGCCAACCTATACTAAGTGTGATAGCTGTCAACACAGCTTTCAGTCCTTGCTCGGTTTCTCTTTTCCATGGCGGTAAAGCCGGCGTTAATAATTGACGCAAGTGTAGACACCGTAAATCGTCAGGCATGTTGCTAGCACCAGCCTTCCAAAGGAAGCATTAAAAATGATCGTATATCACGAGGAAAGCAAAAGTAACCAAACAATCTGCGTTCACGACAATATCGTCGCAGGCATTGGAACACCGTAATGTATAAGCGGTGATAAATCGGCTGCCCGCAAATTGTGCGGATTACTGTTGCCTGCCCACTTTATTGCGCCCCATCCCGGTCGAGCGCAGGTCGCGCATCATCCGCCGGAAGCGAACTCGACCTCCGGCTCACTGGTACTTTTTGCCGTAAAGAACTGAGAGAAAAGATGAATGCGAGAGGTAGTGCCCAAACGGGGCGCAATTTTTTTTCTTTCTTTCCTTACAGAAAATGCGGTAGAGATCCGGCTTAACGAAATTAAGGCCGGCGAGAGAACCCCGCAAGAATATCAAGCGCTTTCGCCAAGCACCGCTCACATTGGAACTTGCGTAGAAAAAAAAAGTTTTAGTCCGAAAGCGTTGTTTCCTCCGCCAGTGTGTGCGAGCAGAGCTCGAACTGAGAGTCATGACTGCTCCAGGGCTGAGTCTACAGTTTCGCATCTACACCTGCAGCTTCACTACCACTACGGGTTTTCTTAATTTCGTGAGCACTGTTACACTCGTCAGTTGGTTTGTTTTCTCTCTGTCTTATTATATTTTTTGTCTGGAAATTGAAATAGTGTAGTTGCGCTGTTCTTGAATGTTGGATGGGGCATAGATGACAGCAGCTCGTGGTATAGTGTACTCTCAGTTGAAGGAAATAGATAAGTCAAATTGCATGTGTTATGCGCAAGTGCCAGCAACTTTATTCCTTTTATTGTTTAATTGATATTGGGATGTGTACGGCAAACGGTTTATTGGATTTATGGAAAAAAGGAAGGCATTTACGCTTACGCATTGATAACACCCTATTGGAAAGCGGCTTCGTTGGCAGAAGGCAAAAAATTTGTCCCCACTGTCACTTCATTTTACTTCGACGAGTTATTTAGTTTGTGGCGCAGGTCACTATGAGCAGAATTCGCTGCTGCAATATACTATAACTTGTTTGTGAAACAAAAAAGTAAAAGAAAACATACAACTGTTGTTTTTCTGGTTCAGGTCGACATACTATTCGAAGAATTCTGTGGCATTCTTCGACCAACGGCGTAAAATTCTGCGCGGTGCGCAGCATTTGTTTCGCGTACTTGTTTTTGTTTGTAATACATTTCCCCCTCCCTTGTAGAAGGACCAAGATCCTTCGTTTCAGAGCAAGACGCGCAGATAGTTTCGCGACCTTATTCAAGCGGTGGTCAAAGCAACTTCTAAACGTTCTATATATATAATCGCGAAACCACCGGACTTTCTTTCGCTCAGGCCTTTTGAATAAACGGCACTGCTAGTAAGCGGCTCACGTCCTTACGGTCTATGGGGAGGTCTCCTGACGACGATCGACATCATGATATAATAAGAGTTCATGACAAAACAAGCGGACATTCACTTCATCAGTTTCAAACTTTGTTCAATAGAGCAAAAATATTATCGGTTCTCTTTCTCTCTGCCTATCACTGTAGCAAGTGCTAGGGTTTGGTTAGCGGTGCCCGTTTGCATTCAGCTATCATTACGCTCTTCACTATTGATATCGTGTCTGAGCATGGATGATCTGACACCATAAAAATTTTCCGCAGTTTCACTTCGATGCGCATCTTCGTACTGCTGCAACGTCTGCGTCTAGAGCAGGGAATGCTTTCTTCTGTGTTTTTATGGTATGTACGTAAAGCAGAAAGCAAAATATGAATGAGCATATAAAAAAGGCTGAATTAAGAAAGTTGTCCAATTCTATGAAGGTGATACCTAGCGAAAGATACTTAAGTCAAAGTGGTGTTTACAGGGTACAATAGGAAAAAGTCAAAGTATTGGGATCACGGGCTTATACGCAGTATGATCAAGCAGACGAAGTCTTTCTGAGGAACAATGAGTGGCAAATTGACAACGTAGGACCAAGAAGTACAAAGAAGTTAATATCGAGATGATGACGACGTTGGCAACAACAATAATAACAGCAGCACTAAAAGCTAATACCATGGCATTCTGAAAACGTTCTCATCCAGTGGCGTACACACGTCTGTTGTACTTGTTTACGTTTGGCACCAGGCCCATGAGCCGTTCAGGCAGTATACAATACCTATGAGCTGCCTTTCTCGGTGCTTCCTTTCACCAGAATATCAGTGTTAACGGCACAGATCAGTGCTTCAAGCTACTTTGCGATTCTTCGTTTCCTTTATCGCGCAGCTATGTACGGTGCGCTTAATTATATCGCGGTCCAAATGCACACTGTCGCGACGCGGCTGGCTTGAGATGCAGAACTGTTAAGACGCAGCTGTCCCGATTTCTTTGCCGCCACCATTTGGTGCAGTCTACTTTCTTCTACACCACTCCGGGCCACTTGCAACTCGCAGCGTGCCCCGGCAGAATTCTTAGATTTTCATCGGAGTGATAAATGCTTAGACTAGAAAAAATTTTCCTTGGCAGTCAGCCTGCGCGGAAAGAACAGTCTCTTCGGTATTGTTCTGGTACGTAACTCTGAAGATTCAGCGCTTAATGTCCACCTAAATTCCTAGTCCGTTTCGTTAAAAGCAGCAACAAGCTCTTCTGAAAAAAGCGATGCAGGGATTTGGCACGCGGCCTGCCCTCAAGCGCATTTATTTCGGTGCGATGACAGACAGTTGGCAAAAACGTGCAACGGTATGCTGTAAGCTGCGTCGGCCGCGAGCGGCTTGCTGCAGCATGTAATAGAGCGCAGCAAGCACAAGACAAGCGCGCGGAGAGAGGATATGGAGAAAAATAAGAGTAGAATGCGAGATTTACGGAGCGTCGTGCAATAAAAATTTTTTTGATGCTGCGATTTCATATGCACCAGTGGTTGCTAATAGCGTAGGTGTGACACGAGTAACACTGCTGACCTTTGCTCCAGCTACTTTTAGCCAATTTTTTTCATGGGTGTGCCATTAGAAAACAACGTTAGGCAAAGTGCTCCGTATTCCTGGTTTGAGAGATATTTCGTCCTCGTCGGCGTAGTCGTCATCATCATCATCATCATGCTTTCTTTTTTTATGTCGACTGCAGGACGAACGCCTTTCCCAGTGATGTCGAATTACCCCTATTTTGCGCGAGCTTATGTCAACTTGTTTCCAACTCTGCATCCGGACAGGCTACCCCTGGAAACAGAGATATTTGCATAGCTCCGAAAACACGCAAGACAAGAATGAGTCGGCACCTTGTCGTTTGCGCTTCTCGTTCACTCCTTATTTGTTTTTAGCTCAAGGTAAATAAATCTCAATCGTGGTTACAACATCCCAGATCACGAATAATCAAAGTTCACCGTCGCGCTAGAAAATGTGTTACTAGAAACCGAGATATCTGATGTACACATTGCTATCCAAGCAACAGAAAGCGCTGTGTTAAATGTGTTTAAATAAACAATATTCTTTTTTCTTTTGCGCGTGCATATGCGCACGGTGGAGGGAATGGTTTTACAATAATTGCCCCTTTCTCGAAACAAATGAGCACATTGCTAACAAATCACAAACCTAAATTTGCTAACATTCGTTTCTCCCCTGCTATTTATATTCAAAGAAGTTCAGACTGAGTAAATAAAATAAAGAATTAAGATAGAGCTAACAAAATATTTTCTTGCTTTGCGGTTTTCTTGTGAACAGTTAGACTTGTTCGTATGGTTGCTTGTGTCTAAGAATTAAAGAATGCAATAAACATTTGGGTTTATTGCAGCACTCTGAAGGTAATGTACGAGCGCGTAGTCGAGTAATGAGATGTTATAGCAATGCCCAGTATTACGCAGGCAAATATGGGTATAGATTTAGGTAAAACTGGTTGTTTTTTTATAGATAACACGTAAAGAACGCTCTATACACTATCCGAAAAACTCAAGCTCAATTGGCCCCTATAGTTCCGAGCCATTCATGCCAGCCAATTATGTGAGCAAGAAGAGAAACTTGTGTGAAAGGCATGATACAGCCGGCAGATTCGCCTCATCCAGATTCCAGGAAACAAACGCCTTGCAGAGATCTAAATAACGAAGTTAAGAAAAGAAGAAAGCAACAAGAAGGAATTGCCCGCCAGACCATGTAATCAAAGAAGGAAAAAAAGAAAAAAGGCTGGCCGAACGCGCGGTGGCAGCTAACTTTATCAGACGGGGGCTAAAGCAATTTCTGTGAGCCGACCGAATAACCGTTCGCATTACTGCTTCTGATCAATTCATTTTTTTATCATATAATCCTCGCTTTTCTCCTATGCACTACCGCATAGGCCTGGCGCATACCACCTTCAATGACCATTTCTATTTATTTATTTATTTAGCATACTTCGAAGACCCGAGGGCAATATAAGAAGGAGTGGTAAATGACAGATGTTTGCGCAGTAAAATTAAAAAATATAGTAGGTAAAGAAAACATGTTAACAAAAGCCTTCATGAATACCAGTCTTGAGACTGTCTGTGTCGGTAATGGCGGCTATGGAAGGGGCAAGGTGGCTGCATTCTTTGTTAGTCTTCTGAATGAAAGATTCACTGTAGTTAGTCAGGCAAGATGGTGCACCAACTTTGTAGTTATGGTCTGAATACGGTGATGCAAATACGGTAGAGGAAGAAAGAACGTCTTTAAGAGTCGTAATTACAATGATAGATTTTGTGGGACAAAGAAAGGCGAAAGTATTTAGGGCACAATGATAGCTCAGGTAAGACAAGAGTTGCTTTCATTGGTGATACCCTGGCATGTCGAGACTAACTTGATAGGATGAAATGAGCTGCGCTAGTCTGGACGGATTCAGTAATTGTAGAAAGTGTGGTGACATTGCGGTCCCAGGTGGAGCACGCGTAATCTAATTTATTGCGAACGAACATTTTGCACAGATCTAGTTTTACTGACGACGGTGATCGGGAAGAATGATGTAGTCAGTAAACCATCATTGTGGTTCGCGTTGTTAGTCACATAGTCAACAAGTGTGCTCCAAGAAAGATCGCAGCTGATGTTGATGCCGAGGTACTTGTAAGAGGTCACAGGATCTACTAGAGTTCCTTCAAGAAAATGCGCGCTGCTAATAGTGTGGCCCCTTCGAGATATCCGCATGCGTTTACACTTGATATTTAGCCGCATCTTCCATTTATTGCACCATGAGGACAAATGGTTAAAGCCTACTTGAAGTGCCTCCTGATCAGAGGGTTGGGCTGGTTTTTTTTAGGGAGGATGCAATCATCGGCAAAAAGTTTTAATAATGATTTATTTTGAAAGCGGAAAAGAACCGCAACTTCAGACGGGACGTGAAATAAAGGAGTGGACAGTGCGATCGTTAACTAGTAACTGAGGTTTCTTACCATGAGACACATAGCAGAAAAATGTCGCATCTGCGCGCAGCGTGCCTTGACATACTGAACGAGATAAAACACACGTGGGACAAAGCACCCTAGATGACTATGGAAAGTGCCAAGGGGCAAAATAAAACTATCACAGGCTAATAAAAAACCAGGTTTCTTTATGTAGAAAAGTCACTGAAGGCTCAGTTACACACGTGTCTAGGCCATGTCTGCGCATTTGTGCCGCTTCCATAATTTCTTCCTCAAGTCTAGAGTCCCACCTTTCTACCATGATGGCTTGATTGAATTTGGTGTAGCATCCTTTGCACTCCCTGGTGTGTCTGGTTAGAGTGGCGCCGCTATCACCCTTCAAGGAGCGGAAATGCTGCCGCAGTCTATCATTAATACACTGGCCAGTTTGGCCAACGTAAGCACTGCCGCATCGCAGCGGAAACTGCAACACCACTTTCGTGGCGCAGTGCATGCACCGGTACTCGTGCTTAGTAGTACAGGCGACCTTGCGCGGACCATCCACCACGCGCCAGCATAGTTGGCATAACTTCCAGGGGGCTGAGAACACGATTCCAATGCCCGGTTTGGCCGCCACCTTCTTCAGCTTGTGTGCCATTTTGTGCACATAGGGCAGGACTTCTAGGGGCCTCTGTTGAGGGGGATTGCCTGCTCCTTGCCCACGCGCCTTGTGCCGTAGCTTCCACGGCAGTGATTCAACCGCTGCCTGAAGAAGGGCTCAAGGAAAGCCTGCCTGCTTCAACTTATTTACTTGGGTGTGAAAACTTTCAGCTGACTTGTGCGGGCATGACTTCAATAGGGCTGACCTGAAACAGGTGATAGCTACGCCTCTGGTAATTAGTTACGAGAGATGGATCGCAGAGATGGATCGCAGAGATGGATCTTTGAACCCTGCTAGGACAAGTGGAAGGTACTAAGGCTGATGGATTGACTACGTTCTTTTCCACTAAGACACACAAGGACTTGTGCCCTCTACGAACAATAGTAACAGAAAAAGGCAGCTGGCTGGCCATCCTCAGCAGATGCCTCATGAAGCATCTCAACAACGTCACGCCCGAAGACCCCTACAAAGTTAAGTGTTCGGCAGATGTGACAGCGGTGCTTCAACAAAGTGACTTAGGTGCGAATTTCAGCATTTCGATAGGTAATGAAGAGCTCTTGCACTCTGTTCCGCATGATGAACTGTTTCGCGCGGGGAGCGTACTAATCGACTTGTCTGGTGTGGTGTCTTTTCAAAACCATTGTGGCGTCTTCAGAGATGGTCCTTTGGAACTTTTAAGGTTCTACCTATGTGAAAGTTGTAAGATTTGAAGAGAACCTGTTCACCCAGAAACGAGGCATCTGCATAGGTTCGTGTGTAGCGCCTATCATTTGCGAAATCTACCTGGCTAGGCTTGACCACCAGCTTCAAGCTCAGCTTGACGCCACCAACCTTGGTATTAAAATAGTGTTCAGATATGTAGGCGTTTTCATAGTCCTTATAAACGTTGACCGCAAAGCGAGTCTAAGAGCTTCGTTGGGGAAGTACTATAAATCTATAGACATTGTTCCAAATCTTTAAATTTTGCCCTGGAACAGCAGCAAGAGCAGAGTACACAGTTCTTAGACTTACAAATTTCCCTTGAGATGCTTGATCATGTGTGCTAGGCTTTCTGTTCTCATCTTCACACTGGAAACTAATTAAGAGAGGCGTAGCTATCATCTGTTCGAGGTCAGCCCTTTTAAAGGCATGCCAGCACAAGACAGCTGAAAGCTTTCAGACCCAAGTAAACAAGTAGAAGCAGGCAGGCTTTCCTTCAGCCGTTCTTCAGGCAGTGGCTGAATCGTTGCTGTGGAAGGTGCGGCTCAAGGCGCGTGGGCAGGAGCAGGCTACCCCCCTCAACAGAGGCCCCCTAGAAGTCATGCCCTATCTGCTCAAAATGGTACATAAGCTGAAGAAGGGGGCGTCTAAACCGGAATTCGACTCGTGTTCTCAGCCCACTGCAATTTATCCCAACTATGTAGGCGCGTGGCGGATAGTCCGCGCAAGGTCGCCTGTACTACTAAGCACGAGTACCAGTGCGTGCAGTGTGCCACCAACGCTGTGTACCAGTTTCTGCTGCGATGAGGCAGTGTTTACGTTGGCCAAGCTGGCCATTGTACTAATGATAGACGGCAGCAGCATTTCCGCTCCTTGAAAGATGATAGCGGCGCCAATCTCCCCAAACACACCAGGAAATGTTAAGGTTGCGACTCCAACTTCAATCAAGCCATCATGGTAGGACGGGGAGACTCTAGACTTGAGCGAGAAATTATGGAAGCAGCACACATGCGCAGACTTGGCCTAGACACGTGTGTAAGCGAGCCTCACAGAGTGGCTCTCCTAGATAAAAAAACCTGGTTTTTGATTAACTTGTGGTAGTAGTTTTATGCCCCTGGGCACTTTCCATAATCATATAGGGTGCTTTCTGCCACGTGTGCTTAATCTCGTCTTTCAGTATGTTAAGGCAAGCTGCACGCTGATGGGACATTTTCCTGCTGTGTGTTTCGTGGTCATAAACCTCAATTACTAGTTACCGCTCGCCTGGCCCACTTCTTCGTCTTACGACCCGTCTGAAGTCGCGGTTCTTTTCCTCTTTAATCATGTCGGACCAACTGGCCCAAAGTTCCTCCCTTTTGAAGCGGATTTTATTAATGAAAGCGTGATACAGAGCGGGAGGTCGTTAATGTGAGTGAGAAAAAGGAATGGTCCTAACATAGATGCTTGTGGGACACCGGATGAGACCGGAGAAAGAGCAGACCGATAGTTGTTGGCAGTCACAAACTGGGCACGCTCATCATGAAAGTCTTTAATTCAGTGGAATACCTTAGTGTCTATGTTAAGTTTTCTTAATTTAACAAAAGCGTATGTCGTACGCTGAACCATCGAAAGCGTTAACGAAATGCAAGGATATGCAAATAATGTCAGAGCTTATATCGTTATGTTCACAGAGATCATTAGTAAAAGATAACTGCGCTTTACAGGAGAACATGTTCCTGAAACCATGCTGGCAGTTAGTGTAGAAAAAGTTGTCTTCTAGGGATTCTAATAAATGAGAACAAATAGCATGATCAACAAGCTTACATGGGATGCTTGTAAGTGATATGGGTGTGTAATTAACCGGAAGATGTACGTTGCCTGACTTAAGTACAGGAAACAGCTTCCCTACCTTCCAGTCACCGGGAATCCGCATTTTGCGATGCCGAACTGCGCATGCGCAGCGCCCTAGCGGCTGACGATTGACGCAACTTGGCAGGCGCACCAAGCGCACGGCCGGACTCGACTCTCTCCTCCGAGTGAGCGGAGTACGGCCGTGGCAGGCGCTGCGCTGGTCAGTGGAATAGGGCGTCGGCCGTTTCTCTTAGACTCTTAAAGACTGGCACACATCCGTATCTTGCCGTTCTACACGGTTTACTCCGATGTATATCGTGACGATGCCTGCCAGTCCGGCGGGCAGATCTTCACTCCAGCACACATGCTCCGGGAGTGCGAGTCGAGATACCCCAAGTTCAGCAAGGAGGAGTGGGACTCACGTTTGCATAGGCCCGCTCTAGACAAGCAAATCCTGGCTGTCCGGCGTGCTCGTGACCAGGTCGGTGGGCTAGACCTGTCATTCCCGACGTCGGACAAGCCGGGTGGGCGCCGAGTTCGCGTCCTCGCCGGAACTCCGATAAAATTAATTCACTCACTTGTCAGCCTTGCCATTCTAGCTGCCGCGCACGCACGAAACGCCTTTCGAACATTATTGCCATCGAAATTTTGCGCGATGCCAATGTCGTGTTTCGTTTACCGCTGCACCTCCCATAACCATCCCAGCAGGGCAATGCGGATTTTCCTATTTCCGTCGGTAAAACGCGGTCGATAGCGCCGTGCAGCCTGGATTAGGGCTGCACTTTGTGACAGGTATGTATTGGCATATGCAGTTTACCTCTCTGTTTTTCTAATTACTGATTCGTACGAATAATATCGACGAAGACGCAAATGTATGCTTGAGCTAGCGAAAGAAACGATCTATATATATATATATATATATATATATATATATATATATATATATATATATATATATATATATATATATATATATATATATATATATATATCAACGAGAAGAAAGGGAGTTAACCGAGGGGTCCGATTATTATTAGTTACATCATAAGAAGCCAACAAACACTGACACCAAGGACAACATAGGGGAAATTACTTGTGCTTAATAAATGAAATAATGAAGCGACAAATTAATGGGAATTAAAGTGGATGAAAAAACAACTTGCCGCAGGTGGGAACCGGACCCATAACCTTCGCATTTCGCGTGCGATGTTCTACCAATTGAGCTACCGCGGCGCTGTTTTCCCATCCACTTTCTTGGGTATTTATATGTCCTAGTAGAACCCTGGGAGTGTTAGCCAGCGCCGCCACTTAACGAGGGTCTCGAATCCGGCAACATTGATGCCTTTAGGTAGCGTATGTGGGTTTATTGACCAATTGCCTTCACCCCAAAAGATCACGTTCTCGTGACGCCTGCGGCAAGAAGTACGTTCCACGTCCGCCGTCAAGGTCTGTCAGTGGCGGCGCTGGCTAACACTCCCAGGGTTCTACTAGGACACATAAATAACCAAGAAAGTGGATGGGAAAACAGCGCCGCGGTAGCTCAATTGGTAGAGAATCGCACGCGAAATGCGAAGGTTGTGGGTTTGGTTCCCACCTGCGGCAAGTTGTTGTTTCATCCACTTAAATTTCCATTAATTTGTCGCTTCATTATTTCATTTATTAAGCATAAGTAATTTCCCCTATGTTGTCCTTGGTGTCAGTGTTTGTTGGCTTCTTATCATATAACTATATATATATATATATATATATATATATATATATATATCCTCTCTGTGCGTCCGTCGTTAGACCGACATCATTTCGCAACTTCACATCGTGCACACTTGCAGCTTTATAAACGCTCAGCGAATGCTCGTGATGACGGCGTAGTTATCTGTCGGAGCCAAGCTCATCTGCACTGCCGGGCTGACGGGGGAAACAGCGTGCACTGTGGAAGTAGCCGATAGCGCTAGTTAGCAATCGTTGCTAGTTGTCGTTTCGTCATTCTGGTCGGCGCCAAGTAAAGTAACATTTAATTGCAGAAGGCTTTTATGTTCGTTTAGTGAATCGGGATGTAGTACGGTATGTACCAAGGCTCATTTTCCTGTGCGGCATCTTCTGGAGTCGAGTGGCGCGTCTTACTGTGTAACTGACCCATTTCGGGGGCGCCTTCGCTGTCGGCCAGACAAGTGGACTTCATAGTGACACGTGTACTTGCCTTTTTTGGGTGACCGCTCTTCCCCGTCAAACAAATGCTATCGCTCAGCGCGGGACGCGCCCCCACGTATCGGAACTTTTTCGAACGTTATCGATCGCTATATCCGCTGTCTGTCATCGGCGAACCTTGTGTAATGTATGCGTGACGCGAATAGTGTGGAACTTTCTGGACGACGCACGGGCACCAGCGATTACTCTCGAGCCTTCGATGGCTCGTGTATAAAAGCTGACGCGCTTGACCCGCTGATCAGATTTCGACTATCGCCGACTGTGTTCGTCATTATCGTCGTACTTTAAGTGTTGCCTGTTTTTGTGGGCACAGGTTCAGTCAATAAAAGTTAGTTTCGTCATTCACAGTATTGCTACTGTGTTCTTTGCCTTCACTACTACTTCACAACACTGACGGTGTTTGTGTACGCGCACCAGTTCAAAAAAAAAAAAAAAGGACGCGGTCGAACGCTATTTTCGTACCACGGCGCGTTCTAAGAGGAATACAGGCACCCCATAAACCAATTTTGGTCATTCTGACCATTTTTGGGCATTTTCGTAGATGTACACAAACTTTATGTGGGTAAATAACGTATGCAACTTGGTGTTCTGTTGGCCTTCCCACTACCTCTGTATGTATACGCCTAGCACATGGCACACCATAAAGCAAGACATGCAGTGGTGAAACGTGATATTCGCCCTAAGAACTACACCTCATGCCCTATTCGAGTCATGCGTTTTTGTGCGTACTCATGCTGTTTGATTACTCATTCGCTTTACGCCCCAGGTGCCAAGGAGGAGCTTGTAAAGCGTTGCCTAAGCTCTTCTTCCAGCCCTTCGTCACGCTGAAGAAGCCTTCGGGGCGCAAAGCAATCACCAGCGGGCTCGATGGCTAGCTGACGATGACAAAATGTGACGGCGAGTACACGTTGTTGCGGTTTTGTTTCACACGCTGCTTGTTTGGCCGCGAGTCTCGCGTGGGGTGGCTGTCGCGGCGCGCAGCCGCGCCTGCCAAATTGTTTCTCGTGGCCACCGCACGATGGCGCCACAATGCATCGAAAAAGGCGGGTTGTGGAGCACCCTAAATATTGAGCAAGAATATTGGACAGGACAACAGAGAAGTACACTACCGTCATTTTCGACACTTTGAACGTTATTGAATCGTAGCCGGACGGTAATGAGTTTTCGAATGCCTATAGCTAGTCAATGATTATGTGATCCATAGAAATAAAGTTACAGTCGCAAAAATATGGGAAAGAAACAGATGCGGTTTTACAGAAAAAAAGAAACAAATGCATTGTTAAACACTGAGCAACACTGGGGAGGAGGGACTAAAGTGTTGCCATGGCGTGCCATTTGGATAACGCGATTGTCCGAGCCACTAACGATATTCCAGAACTTACGTGGCTTAGCCTGCAACATTTCCGGCAAAGTAGTGTTAAAAAATCTTTGGCGCGATCGATGTCGTTATTGTACGGCATGTTTACTTGGAAATATGCAGCCCAATGATTAGAGTTATCAGTTTGCTTAACTCGACGAAAAATACGTTGCTTTTTGTTCGAAAGCTGTTTTAGAGCAGTAGTAGAACAGGGCGACCGTATGTTATAAGTAATCTTTCGCAGTGGTATGAAGCGTTGGACTAAATAACTCAGTTTATTTTTTAGAGGCGCCAGTTTTACTCAACTGTGCGACTAGAAAAATCGCTCATGAAATCAAAGAGGAACGACTGCATTTCGGCTATTATCGATGTTACATCTGCTCGACCGTAATTGGGAATAATTGTATACTTTTCGTCAGATAAGGTCCGTGCTTTGTTCGTCGGTTGGTTTTTTTTACTTTGACTTCATTCATATTGATCTCCATGAGGTGCGCTATTCATTTAGTGGCATTCTTCGTTCGCACAGCGTGCGCCGTCAAAAGTTGGCCGCGTTTGAAATGTTATCGAATAATCTGCTCAATCAAGTGGGCCTTCCATTCTCTTGGTATTATGACGTTCCAATTCATCGCAATCCTATTTAACAGAACTGCGTCTGAACTCAATGCATTGGCGATGTTCCTTCTCTACCCTATACTTCTCTCACCGTGTTCATGTCATAAATATGGCTACGCAATATCACCACGTAATGAAGATATTGAATATGCTCTTCCTTCAGTTCATGTAATACACCATGCGTGTCATTTTTGCGTAAGTTTTATTTAAAAGAACAAAATAAAAACCTGTCATATTTCGAATTTTAGCATTTTTGCAGATAGACGACGTAGCTAGGCACATATTAGCAGCCAAAAAAAAAATGTCGGACAATACTTTCGTAAATTAGCTAAACTGCCCTAATTAACTTTTAAGTTACTCACTTTAGAAAGCACATGTTAAGTGCTAAATTCAAGCCGAAGAGTTGTGAAGTCCTTCCGCCTTAGTAGAAATTCTTCGACTATAGCCCCGATTTTGAGATATGTGTACCGAAAATCCACTAAAAAGTTCCTCTCCGTTCAATTTAAGAACGTCCCGAACTGTTAGAGGCTTGATTTCCGGAAATTTAACTGGAACGATAATGTATTTAGCAGTCGCATATTTCTAAAGTAACCAGTTACAGTATCTTTTGCTAAGCGCACATGACCTTATACTACTCGTCTTCAAGTTCAAGCAGTATCCTAAAGGGAGTAAAAAAAAAGAAATTATTTAGCACAATTTTACTAATTAGCCGAATTATCGTCGAAAAATATTTAGTTTAGCTGCTAACGTAAGCATGGTTACGTCAACCTTTCCACAATAAACGGCAGGGACCTATATAAGACAGTTTCTTTTACAATGCGGTGCTCCGCGTGGTATGTTCAGCTGAAGGCACAATTGGTGAAGTAAAAATAGCAGGCGTGATTGCCGTTTATTCCGAGCTGCTTTTTTCGTTTTTTATTACCTATGAGCTAAGGAGTTACTTAGGCAAACTTACGAAAACTGCGGCGTTTAATTTTTAGCAGCTAGGCCGATAGGGCTATCCGGGACTCTTTCTTTTAAATTATGGGGTTTTACGCGCCAAAACCACTTTCTGATTATGAGGCACGCCGTAGTGGGCGACTCCGGAAATTTCGACCACCTGGGATTCTTTAACATGCACCTAAATCTAAGTACAAGGGGGTTTTCGCATTTCGCCCCCATCGAAATGCGGCCGCCGTGGCTGTGATTCGATCCCGTGACCTCGTGCTCAGCAGCCCAACACCATAGCCACTGAGCAACCACGGCGGGTAACAGGAAGGCAAGAGTTGTAGGTGCAGATGTAGATGTAGATCCCTTTAGTTAAACCATATAGCGATTCGGGGAGATTGACAAAGAAACGGGTAATTCAAAATACAATAAGAAAGTGAATATGTAAAGAATAAGAAATCAATATCTTAAAATGGGTAAGTTAGAGTAAAAAGAGACAGCCATTTGGAGATAATTATTTTAAGAGATTGTAGGAATAAATTAGATGCATCCCAATAAATCAGTTCAAAATCAATTTGGCTGAAAGAAAAGGATGCTTCAAATTCTGAAATTTGAGGTTAAGTCTGATTCATTGTACAAGAAAATTATGGATGGCAGCACCAACCTTCCCGTCGCTTTGCCGAAGAGGGTAGCCACTCATGGAAAGTAAATTTGGAGTACTTCAATCTAATACAAGAACGTGGAGCGGTGTTTCTGAGGCTCATTTTTTTTTTTAATGCGATACCCCGTCTAGAAGAAAAGTAAAACTTTCTGTGGTTTCACCTTCCCTATAAAAGAAGAACAAATCAGTGACGTTGCCAGACCAACCCTCTCCACCAGACCAGACGAGTTCGACCTTCTCATTATTTTTTCTTCATTCTTATCCATCTCTTGCGCTTTTCACTCACTAAGAGTCTCCACGTCTTTGTAGGAAGTTAGCACAACGAATGCAAGAAAATAAGTACAATAAATGAATAAATAATTCATTTATTCCATCAGAAAGGGTGTGCTGTCACGAAATATGGAAACAAGAAGTTTGAAAAAAAGAAGGAATTGCGGTGGTCTGATATTTCATCCTAGAATTACTTCAGCATACATCAACGAACTTTGTTTTATGCTACTTCAGGGTTAAATAAACTAAAAAGACATGCCTTTTTCTTTTTACAAGTACACTTTATGTGTTTAGAAAACAAGAAATTGTAAGTTTTTCTTTCCACGTCTGAACTGTATACATACATGGTTATTGGTACTAACGTAGATACTTATTTCAATATTATCAGTTTCTGTGGAATAAATCCGGGTTAGCTACATGTTAAGAGAAGAATGCACGTCTAGTTTGTAATATGCATACGCATGCAACGAGCTGTAGCCTACCGCCTGCACGAAGTACGTTACGAAGTAGGCGATTTGCACTCACTTTCTCGTAGAATCTCTGTTTTCTTTAATTTAATTAAACACAATGGATAGTGCGTTTAATTATTCAAGAAACAACTTCCGATAAAGACCCTACATGTTTACAGTTCGTCACTTCTGTGGTCTGGTTGCTCATACTTAGCATTTCTCGGCTGTGCGCGTCTTCAGCGTAGAACAGTGTTACGACGATCAGCTATACTGAAGCATTACTTCACTTATTGCTCAGCCTCATACTTTTCTTCTCTGCTCATGCTTCCCATAAACTGACTGTTTTTCTTCTTAGATCATTGCTTCCTTTGTCCGTTGCACGCTCCCTTTAATGCTTCATTGTAATGCCTTTGAGAGACTAGAAACTTTCTTTTCCACAGAGATGCTGCATCCCTTCCTTTTTTTCTTCTTTCATCTCTAATAGCTGCAGCTTAACGGGCGCGCACTTTCCACTAATCTGAAGGCGAGCGGCTGGATTAAGCCAAGATGAAGTGCGTGTGCTTAAGCGCATTTCCTGCATCTAAATAGAAACATGCAACGAACGCTGGCAGCAATCGCCTCCATGGCGTTCTTCGTCGTTGCCCCGTGGCTTCATGGTCGACGTCTTCCTCCAGGGTGGTCGCGACTCACCCCGTTACGTACGTCGTCCTTAACAATATGCCGCACTCTGGTACCGGCTTTCCCTTTGCTAGCTGTGAGCGGAGGGACAGGAACGCAAACGAGTCCCTGCGCAACGGCGTCAAGCTCGTGGGGCAGGGCGTTGAGGTCGTCCGGAATGGCGTCGCTGTTGGAAAGCCTTTGTGCCACGCATGGCGCTTCCTTTAATGCGTGCTCGACGTTGCAACGCGCGAAGAGTCTTAGGCCTTAAGTATTCACACCATCAGGCCATCGTGTTGAGGCTCATAAAAGAGTGAGTATAGCTCAGTGCATGCACCCAATACTAAATCAGACACTATACGGAAAAATCATCATTGGCGCGCAACAAAACATTTACTAATTATTGCTAGACGTGTTGAAGCACGTTGTGACTAAGCGGACGACACACGTTGTGATATGAAAAACAAAGAAAAACAAGGTGCAAAGGTTGTCCTAAATGTCCGTCTTTCTAATAAAGACAACCTAAGTTATGTTGAGTAAAACTGCACTGGAGATCTGCTTTCTCCTTTGTAGGTCAACTGCCGACAAAGATATCCTGAAAGGTTTACAAGTTATACTTTCATGTACTCTACTCGCGATTTGCTTGATTTGTTAAAAATGAAAGCAGAGCAGTTGACTGCTTCTAGACACACAAATAAAAAAGAGCGATAAATTTTGTGTGTATGCGTAAATGACATTGCAAAGAGCACCGTTAGACGACTGCAAAGGCGTTACGTCTCAAAAGCTCACCCATCACCTTAAAATAATAATTCTCGTGTTTTATGTGGCAAAACCACTGTACGTTTATCAGGCACGCCGTAGTGGGGGACTCTGGATTAATTTCGACTATCAGGCTTTCTTTAACGGGCGCGGGCACCCAATGCACAGATGTTTCAGCATTTCGCCCTCATGGAAATGCGGCTGCCACGACTGGGATTTAATCCTGCGCCCTCAAGTTCCAATCACAACGCTCGCAACGTCATAGCCACTATATACCATCACGGTTGGTCTCATCAGTTGTCGTTCACACACAAAACTTTATTTTTTTACGATAATCATCATCATAAACGTGGTTTCATGTTTGCGCGGTCCCGCGTATTTTGATGACGAGTTTCTAGTTTTCTCATAATAGTCACTACACTGGTTCAAGAATACAGTGGTACAACGTTCACCTAACTTTGTTCTGTCCTTCGAGCTCACCGCGGTGGCTAGCCGCTATGGCGTTGTGCTGCTAAACATATAGTAGCAGGTTGTAGTAGCGGCCACGGTGTACGGTGCATTTAGAGCAGGGTAAAGAACCCCAGTTATCCTATACATTAATTTGGAGTGCCCCATTACGACTTTGCTCATATTGGAATGTAAAATGCACTTTGCTCATATTGGAGTGTTTTGGAATGTAAAACTCCAAAACTTAATTTTATTGTGATATTTGCAAATGTTTTTATTATCTCGCATCTTATGCCTTAGTTATACCATAGGGTGTCTTCCTTTATCTACATCAAATCTTTTAAAACTGCCTGGAGGAGGTACTACAAATCTAAGCCTTGAGGAAAATAACTTGATGAGGCGACCATTGCCGCAACGAGAAATCAAATTCTTAGCTGAATATTTAGAATATTTACACTAATTATTTATTTATTTATCCACGGCGCATATTTCAATCTATGAATTGTAGCTAGTGAGTTTGCAAGGGATATCGACATGGAACGAATTTTGGAGATATCAGCACTTTCGAGATATGTGCCTTCCAACTTGCCGTAAATGAGCACTATTGTTCCACTTCCTATGTTTTTTATGAAAAGGCTGTTTGCGGCATTGAAGGGCGAAAGTAATTTGAACAGCAATACATTTCGTCAGACCTTTAGAAAATTGATGCCTCAAAACCAGCCTAGTTCAGAGAATTCGTTCCAAGTGGATACGCCTTGCGAATTCACTGGCTCGAACTCGTAAATATAGATACGCGTATGTAGTTTAAAACAAGTAATTAAAATATGTATTTCGTGTAGCTATGTCAATTATTGAACTAAGCATTTGGATTTCTCGCCGAAGTAATGGCTGCATAATCGAGTAATTTAGCTCAATAATTAGAGTTGTGAAATCTACCAAAAAAATTTTTTGCAAATGAGGTGCTGCTGGAAAAAAAGAAAGAAAACACCTGGTATAAGGGACCCCAGCTCGATTCGATTTTGATATTGAAGCATCTATCGCTCGTTTGACTTTCTGCTGATTATTCATCACGTACTCCATTGAACTTCGACTAAAATGCTGAGGATAACCAATTTTCTTTTTCAGGTCTATTTCAATGGTCCTAAGCTCCTCTTGCTGGCGCTTCTTTCTTCAGAGCAGATGTCTTGTGCCCATTGACAACTATGAACGGACCACTGAGTGTTATAAAATGGCAGATGATTCGATTCGAGGTCCAAGCACCGACCAGAGTGGTGTGGCCTTCGGTACAAGCTGAAGGCGGTGCCAGTAGGAGCATGCATTACTAGTGCGTCCAGGAAAGAGAAGCACCCACTCTACTCCTCTTCTAGAAGAGAAACTGAGTTTCAATTCAACACAACAGGCAACTAGGTGGCTGACCGTCTTAGGCGCACAGCGTCGGTATTCAGGCCAACGAATAAGGGTCCCCAGGAAACAGAATCACCAGTCAAACACTTTTGTGTCATTTCTCTCTATTGGTGTCTACATAGCACGAGCCTTCTATGACTAAGCAACTACACAGAACTGAAGCTGCCCTCCTCCACTGCATGCGCCCACGGTAAGCGCAAACCACAGCGTGGCAGTGAAAGACGGGACTTTGCCGGCGATCTATCGAGTATGCAGAGTCTAGCTCATGGTCACATTTACTATGATTAGTCAAAGTATGCCAGCTTTGATAATGAACATGAAGCGTTATGAGATGGACTCGAGCTTTGGGCAGTTGGTTCATTCAAGGACACTGGAGATATATTAGCGAGGAGTTTGGAGCCCTCATCGAATACAGAGCTGGAGTTTGAATGATGAGAGAGAGAGAGGAAAAACTTTAATGATGCGAAACGGAGACGGCCCTGCGGGCGGGGCTAACAGTGCGAGATGGGATGGATGGCGTGCAGTGCTTGGCAGCACCCGGTTGGAATCCGTTCATGCTGCTGGTCTTTCTCGTACTGGTTCTAATGGGTTCAGCGCTCTACTTCACTTGATAAGCGGCACCGAGGCGAAAAAATTGCCGACAGCATCTTCAAGACTAGGCGCACCTGTAGCTGGCAGCACTGCTCCTTGCATACGCTATCATTCTCCGAGTGCGCCAGAGCACGACAAAGCCATCACAGAGTGCGAGGGTTTTGTAACGAAGACTACACAATGGCTCTACAGCTTAGGAATCTCGCATTTCTTGCACCCACAAGCTCACCGCCTTTCTACTAGGGCCTACACGTGTTCTCTCCACGCCAACAATGTGGGCGTGGCTTGTTCTGTTAACGACAACGCGAGAGCGCGGCAAACACGTCAGAAAAAAAGCCCGCACTGCCGGCACTTCCCACCACACTTTTGTGACCATCGGTGATGCTGGTCATGTAATTTACTTTTCCCACTTTATCAGTCTCCTATTTATGACTAGGCGTTATAATGTACATAATACTGCAACGCACTACGCTGGCAAAATTCTCGCGTTTAGGTGGGTGGAGAATAAAATATCATGGCAATATTGCCCCACCCGTAGCTTGTATAGCTGAACAATGACGTGCCGAGGCGTGCACGCGCAAGAAGTAGTTCACAAGATTTGAACACTTGGCTTCTCCTACGTGGGCTCTTTGTGACCGCCTTAGATTGCAGCTTCCCTTCTATTATATAGCGCCAGATCGCGTTGCATATGCAGCATTAAAGGAAATTGACCCACTGAAAACACACACGGTGACAGAACGCCTACCCCAATCCCTGTAGATGACAGAGGCCGGCGAGGAGGGGGACTGTGGAAGGCAACTTATAGATTGTAACGTAAGCCTCTCCTGTCGGAAATGTACGGCCTTTCCAGGCGACCGACTGATAAGGGCTCGAGGTTCTCATAACTGTCGTGTCACCTGAACAGGGATGTCACGTGCTTAGATTGAGTCATTCTTTCTATTCGCGCTGGCCTCTCAAAACGCAGCACAACTGAAACAGCAGTGGTCTTTGGTATTCCGGCTCGCACTCCCAAGTAGAGATTTGGGCTCAGTGGCGAATGAAAAATAAAGGAGGAAGCAAAGTGAATGGCGACGCCCTGGTTCCACTTAGTTCTTCATTGAGCACTCCTCGGGCCATTACCTGCGTGAGAATATGTGACGGCAGGACGAACATGGAAGGCACCTTACATCTTGATAGGATTAGTAGAGTCTACCGTGGCCATTATTAAGGTCTACATTAAACTGTGTGTTTAAATGAAGAGAGATTGGTATGTAGAACAACTTGATTATTTAAGAGCAAATTGAATTGCCTGGTACCTTGTTAACTTCGAGTGTAGGCCTTTAAAAACTACTTGTACCACTTTCAGGAAACCTTGCACTGTGTCTAGAACCGTACTTGTTGTACGCCTTTGTTCTTCATATTCACCCGCCGCTGTTGCTTAGTGGCTATGGTGTTGGACCGCTAAGCACGAGGTCGTGGGATCGAATGTCGGCTTCGGCAGCCGCATTTCGATGGTGGCTATGTGCGAAAACACCCGTGTACTTAGGTTTAGGTGCACCTTAATTAACCACAGGTGGTCGAAATTATTCCGGAATCCCGGAATACTACAGCGTGCCTCACAATCATATCATGGTTTTGGCACGTAAAAGCCCATAATTTTTATTTATATATTCAGGTAAGTTAGACGCACCTTCATGCATGCCTATGGCTATGACGCTGTCGAGTTCCGTGCAAGCACCGTCGATTTCTTGGGATGGTGCATTTCAGCTGGAACTTGTGCTGCAGCGCACCCTGTGTCCTGTTCATGGCTAGGTTTTCACCGTGCGTCAAAAACAATGGGCACAGTTGGCTTCGGTGGCTGGCATGCTGCCCACGCTACCCACCCTCTTAGTGCCCATTGGCCTATAGCTTATTTCGGCGGTGACAGCAGGGCGCAGAAAAGAACGGAGGGCAGTGTTTTCGCCAGTCCAGGTTGGTGTCATACGCTACAATTTTTCAATAACGCATTTTTCTACATGTCGCCGTCGCTGCCACGCTATTCTACGTGCTGATTAACTGTCTACTGTTGTTGGGACAGCTGTTATCGATACCGACCTATATAATCAGTCTGTTTCTTGCAGTGCGCGTTCTGGTTCGAAGGATAAACTGGAACTTGCGCTGAATGTTCTCACAGCGATTATCTGACCGATGCTTTAGCATTTCTTTCCTAGCAGGGCACAGGTCTGACTCGCGGTGCAAGAGTTTTCAGCTGTGTGACGAGCGCTACTGCAGGGAAGCGAATCAGCATAGCTGTCTAAAATGCTGGCATTATGCTTACCTAAGTCGAGATAGATAGAAAACTAGGCAACTCTGTGTGGTTGAAGCAAAATGCGCGGACAGTGGATTCTTCTATCATGTGTGTGAAAACATGATGCCATTGCGTCTAAAGTTGACCAGAATCAGAATAGTGTCACCATGCTTGCTGACCATGCTTCGCAAAATCAAAGAAGTGCCTGCGACGATCACTTTCTTAAGGAAAGGGCGACTAAAATCTGCATGAGTAGCAAATCAGGAGTAAAAATATGTAAAAATAAGTTTTACCTCAAAAGGATGAAGGCCTGCTTAGAAAAAATGATGGCGTCATTAAAAACTTGCATATTGCATCCAAAACTGTTCCTTTGATAGACTGCGATTCACATGAAGCAGTGATTCAACAATCCTTGTACGTTTTTAGAAGAGATAAACACAGGACAAGTGGGTTAAAGCGCACAAAACACACAGGATAAAATGCATTTGCGTTACATATATTAACGCCATGCTACTGAGCTCTTGCTGCACGCTGCTGAAAGCGGTAATGCCGTCAACCGCTACCGTTTGATTAGTATACTGTAACTAAAGGAGGTGCTCGCGCGCAAACAAAGTAATTTAAATGTGCATCACGTAAGAAATGAAAACGACCTGACGAAATTCGCACTGTGTTTTTCACTTTTATCTACTTAAAAAGACACCTTGTGGTACATATCTATTTTTTTCGGCTCTACCACTCACTTTTTTTTCGTAGTAGCACGCTGTCACTTTGTAACAAAACCAATGAGTTTATCGTGCTTACGTTTTGTTTTGAATTTCATTTTGGTCATCTCTTAGACGTGGTGCGTTGATAAGAGTGTTACTACCTTTAGTTTGTCGCAAAAATTAAAAACAAAGGATCCAGGGAGCGCAGTCGTGGGGCCATGCTTGTTATACGCTCCTAAGTATTTGGACGCGGGATCGAATCCCAGCCGCGGCGCCGGCGGCATTTAGATCGAGGCGAAAACGCGTTGGTACCGTACACTGGGTGCACGTTAAAGAACCATAGGTGGCCAAAACTAGTCCGGAGTTTCCCACTATGGCGTACCTCACAATCATATTCTGGTATTGGCACGTGAACAGTCGAATTAATTTTTTTATTCTAGTTATCTTTTATTTCTAATGGGATCTGCAGCCATATTCTCGCCCTCCCTGAAACAATTCGATCACTACACCTTTTTCGCAGCCTTTAGCTCGAACGGAACGGTACTCCTCACATGTGCGCTTCTGTTTTATTCCAGATACCAGAGATCTATATACACAAAACAAAGTCGATCCAGTTCGGTCACGAAGCTTCAGGCGAAAATGTTCAGAACAAATTGTCACCGACATCAGCAAGGGTGGTTATGGGAGCAGCGATTTAAGCGCGACTATGTGTAGGAGCAAGCAAAAATTGATAAAGAAAAAAGTACTCTTTAAATAACACGAGGCGCTGTTTGATTCATTGAACGAAAATAAAATTCCGAATAAATTTTATATATGCGTGGCGTGAAAGCAAAAGACAACGCTATCTTACTTTATCCTTAACTATAAATACCATTGTTCAGTGCCCACTATTTCGCAATGCAGTGCAGTTCTTGAAGCGTGCGGCTGGCGCGCTCGTAAAGTTCACTTCGTAAGTTTACACTCCAATCACACGTTGTGTTGTTTTGCTTGTCGACGTTTGTCTGAATTTGATGGCGCGGGCACTTTCGTCGTTGCTTAACCTGTTCAGTCAAAGGTAATCAGATACAAACGCCGGAAAATGGTTTAGTTTAGCTGTTTACGTGCGGCTGCGCTGGCCCACGGGATTCGCAACCGACGATCGGACCAGCCGGACAGCACACTACACCCAAAGCTTTCGTCGCTCTCAAAAGAAATTGTATTCTGTGCAGGGGTGCCATTTCCACACCCGTACGCCTGACCCTTCGCTGCGTGGCCTTCCGCGCTGAAATCTGTAAACGCCCATCAACTCGAATGATGGGGCATTTTAATATACAGCTCTGATGACAGGCCACCAAAACACAATTCTGGCGTCTGAGAACAAATTCACGTGACATTTGTTTTTAGCGGACATGGCATCACATTATTTTCTCTTCCGCCGGAATCGTTCCCTCCACACACAGATGGCGCTAAGCTCCATTAACTGCCACTGAACTGCCCGATGTTTTGAACGTATGGGCTTGTATGAAAGCTTCGCTACAAGGCATACTTACCTTGCACAAGACGTCACCTACTTACCTTACTCGGCCCTTGACTGCGCCGCGGCTTCGCGTCGGTCTTTTACACATCATTCTTCATGTTGTCTCTCGAGCCTTCTTCGCCCTTGCGTCGCTGCGTCAACTTCAGTGTGGTTATTACGTGACCAGACATAGGCACCCTCATCGGGGCGTCCTCACGCTCATCTGTCATCAACCTCATGTGATGAAGTGAGGGTGAGGTGAGGCTTCGGAAAAAAATGTGGTGGGAGGAAGGCCGGACATCGCGAGATGAGGGCAACGGAGAGTGACGATGATAATGTGAGGCTAGACGAGGAAGGCACGATTCCCATTGCTGAAGTGCAATGCAGTAACTTAGATCGTACGGGAAGTGAGCTTGAAGTGTGAATATTTTTTTAACACACCGGCAGGAAGCCTCTCGAGCGCCGATCCACATTGAAGCCCACTTGTAACTGGCTATTTGATGTTAGCTGTGACTAAACTTATAAAGCGACTAGGATCTGTAGCAGCAACGAAAGTTGGAACAGTGACAGTGACTTTTTGTTGTGAGTCCAACGTTTATTTTTTCCAATGATCACCACAGTTCAGCGTTTTCCTGTATACGAAATAAAGATTCTGGAATGCACTCTTTCTTGCTCTTATCCTAGACCGACAAAAACTCCGGTTTGCGGCTTTTAAATCACTGATATATTTTGTAGATATAGAAAGGCAACACCAAATGAAGAAATAACGTGACTTTAATATTATCCAAGCTTCTAATACAGCGCAACCAAAGTATTTTCACGTTTAGTGACGGTCAAGAACACAGTAGCAAAACTGTGAATGACGAAACTCTTTATTGGGTGAACTTGTGCCCCTAATGGCAATTGACATTCAAAGCACAATAGCGGCGAACACAATCGGCGATCGCCGAAAATCTGATCTGCGGGTCAAGTGCGTCGGCTTTTATACATGACGGAGCTTCCAGCGTAATCGCTGGTGCCCGCGTGCCTTCCAGAAACTGCACAATTCGCATGGCTCATACAATCAGATCACTCAAGGTTCGGTGACAACAAACCACGCATAACCACTGATGATATTCGAGAAACTTCCGATACATGCAGACGCGTCCTGCACCAAGCGCTAATAATGAACATTTGTTAGCCGGTGAAAAGCGGTCACCGCAGAAGGATAATCAAGTACACGTATCAGTATACTGGTTTGGTGCTTCCGCTAGAGCGCCGCAGTGGTGGTTAAGTTATTTTAATTACAGTAGACATGACAATTTAAGTGTTGTAGCCCTGCCTCTAACGACGTTGTGCTTTTGCGTTGATTCTGTTGAATCAGCAGAACATGGTAGTTGGTAAGTATAAAGGGTAGTTGACTGGGTTTAATCACGAATTCTTACACGCTCTTCTTTTCAAATCCAGGTAACTAAGGTGAACGTTCTTACATAAAGGAAGGTCCCTAGCAATAAACTAGGAATGGATTAGCAGTTACGACTATAGAATACCTTCACGCTCTATGTAGGTAACCATTCTTTCACACTGAAAAAGAAATATTGTGAAGTTTCATGCCATTAACAAATATATGTATGCCTTGTCAAGTACTTGTCTCGACGTTTTAGTACATGCCGACAATACCAACGTATATAAAGTTTCCTTTCACAAATCTGTGCGAGGGCTACGAGGGACACGTAGTGGTGGGCTCTGGGGATTTTTACCCTGTAGTTTTATGTAGGCTTACTTAAACGCCAGCAAAATGTAGTAATTACTAGGAAGTTTTCTTCACGTGGCCTCCTACCGAAATGCAGCCGCTGTGGCATAAATGTAAGACGTGAACTCGTGCTCGCAGGACAAACATTAGTTAGTGAGCAACCACGGCTGGCATGCACACGGGTAAAACTTAGCCTTGCTAACATGTTCGTACCTGAAATGGCTTTCCCGTATTCCTACACACTTAACGATGCAATCAGGTGAGTTACCGTGACGGAAAAAAGAAAACAAAGAACCACCTTCCATTAAGTGCTACAGCGACTATTTATTTTGCTGTTTGCACTTGTTCGGCATGTTGCACTGCAATGGCGCAGTGCTACTTGCCCGTAAGGGGTAATGGGCTCTAAACAAAATCTTATGTTCAGACTATGATGACATGCGTGTATCCGCGTCTGCAACAATATGTAAGTAGTATTTGGCTCGTGTCTCAACTATATTCTCTTCCTTTCGTGATCGCCATAGAGAGCAGTTCTCAGGTGAACAGTACCGCGAGTTTCAGCTCAAAATTCAGGTAGGGAAAATTCGGGAAGTGAGCAAGTATAACTTCGCGAGATCGTGGTCTTTCACAGGCGCCCGTCAAGCCTGTCAAGATATTGACTGTACGAGTTTTTGTCACGAATGCGCGCGTTACATCAATCGCGCATGTTGCTCTTCGGTTATGCTTGAATCTGCATGCAGAAGTGGGCAGTGCAAACTGGAAGCGATGATGAATTCAGGGCGTTGATCTTCAAAATAGTTTTACTCAGATTCCCAAGCTTCCTAGCACGCCCGTTACTCGTAGCTGCCTGGAAGGACGAAAAATATGATAGTGATCAAGACCGTAATGAAGCAGTAGCCAGGGTGTCTTAAAATTGCGAACCACACTTAGCCAGGTGAACTCTGTAAATCCGGACCCTACTTCTATTTTGCCAGTAAAGACATAGAGCAAACATTGTTTTGTTTAGTCTTCTGCCGTACCTTTGACGGCAAGTGCTACTGTATAAAACTAGTAAACATATTCTTATCCACGAAAAACAGCACACTTGCTTCACGGGCAACGAGCGCGTTTGGGCGCATCATGTTTTCAGGCGTGTTTTCTTGCATCCTGTTATCGAAAGCATGCTTCTAAGAACCTCAATACAATCCGCGCGTTGGTGTAGTACACGACATTTATTCTCGAGTGCGCCTCGCGATCAAATGCGACTCTCCAAATGTGTCCCAACTGCTTCGTCAATTACGCTATGCATGCAACTAAGAATTAAAATAAGCCGCTCATTCAAGCGCTTGCATAACTATCGGGTTATGGATTGTTTCACCGTCTGACTCGCATGTTAATAACTGTAATATCGCAAGTAGTAACAGAAATAAAGAAAGACGGCAGGTGCGGTGGTCGCTTTGGCAGCCTTGTGGATGACTTAATCTTTATATTTAGTCAATGCGCCTATGAGCAATGCAACGGAGCCCGCTTCGACTATTGGAATGGCACGGAAAGCAATCAAATCTTTAAAGTAAGTTCACGGGACACGTAAATGGGCTATTACAAATTGTAGCTAACCGAAGGTAAGAAGAGGACGGTAGCCTTTTCTCAATGTGAGGGGGTGGGTATCGGAGGCGGGTAATTTTTTTATAAATGAGGGGAAGAGAAAGAGAGGAGAGATTTTCTCAGCGGTGAGGGTGAAATGAGCACATGCATTGCATCGTGAAGGTAAGGGAGGGAAACAATAAACGAGGGCATTTTTCCTCCTCTACGCGTGACATACAAAACCGAGAAATCTGTTCACGCCTCTTAGTCAAAAGCGTCTTTGTTGGTTTAGCCCTGTAAGAACCAAACACAGTTTTCAATAAACGAAACTTGGAACAACTTATTCTATACTTTTTGGTCGTGGACAGTATATATGCGTTACAAAAGAAAACAATGAAAGAAAATGCATTTCAGTTGTAACTAATAACTGCAGTAATTATTTATTTCTGATTTGATTTGCTGAACCACATATGTACAACTGAAAACTCGCTCCACCGCATCAGAAACGCTACACAGCCTATGCATGTAGTTTCCCGTGCGTAAATAACAATTTCGAGGTATCATATATACGTCGTGTAGCATGCACGATACTTTGTGCACTGTGCAGGGCTAAAGCCTGCCTTAGCGACTTAGCCTACCTAAAGATTCAAACTTCGCTCGGATTCTTTCGTACTTCTTGTGTTAGCTTTTTCTTTTTCTTCTTCTGGTAGATAACGTTCCCAAGACACGGGTATAATGTTTCTAAAGCTACCTATCTGCAGGAGACGACCATATAACGAAGTGGTCGAGCCTTAATCTGCCGGAACCTGAAGCCGTCTTCTCTTTGTCCTGTGTTCTGACACTTGCTAACTGCCACCGACGTCGTTCCCGAACACAGTTAATTCACCCCCCACTTCATGTCTTACTTCGACAGGAAAGGCTTCGGCTGCCATTGTTGTACGGTGGGTTACGCAGCCCCGCATCATGCGGAGGAGCGCACCATGTAGGAGTTCCGTTGAGCGCGTTAAGATTCAATTTGCCTAAAAGGCTGCCCGATCACAGAACATCGTAGCGGGCGAAATGCATCAGGCTCCATAGCCACTTTTCTCTTTGTCGCTTTTCTTTTCTTCCAGTTTTTTTTATAATTTTCGTGCAGCTCCCTCCGCTCATTTTTAGTTTCGGCGCGATCCCGAAATTTCGTTTTTCCGAGGTTGCGAAAAAAGCAAGTTGTGTGAACACCTACACTCTTCTATGTCCACGCTTCTCGCAGCCATTTATTGCTTTCTTCGTTTTTTTTTCTCCGGCTGTGTTGCCTTTCGTCAAGTAAGTCGGTTACTTTTGCTCTTTCGTTTTACCTATCCTGCTGAAACATTGCAACTGCTCAGGTAAGCTCACTTTCTCTTTGACTTCATTTTATTTAGCACATGTACTTTTCAACCCGGTCTCTTTGATATATACTCTTTTCTTTTTTTTTCATTTCTTTATCTGATCCTCTCGTCAGCCCAAACTTCCGGCGCGGTTTTTCCTGCAAGCTCAATCCACAGGCAAGCGCTTGTAAAATAGATGAGCACGGCCGCACTAAATTCTCATGAAGCAGCCGTGCACGGCCACCGTGAAGCGTACTTCTACATCACCGCGGTGGATCATCGCAAATGTAGACACAAAAATCGGACAACGCATTAAATGACCGGGATGCTGCGTCGAGGCCGTAATCCGAACAAGATACGAACAAAAATAGAAACGAAGTCAGAACAGGCTGTATGCTCCTTCTAACGGGAGGGCCTTCGAAGAAAGCAGGTGCCTTAAAAGCCAGAAGCTCCAGGGGCACAGCGGTTTGGTCCTTTTTTGGTGTTGGCCCGCCAAATGAACTAAGCCGTATCGGTTATATATGGTGTGTAGCTAACCGCGCCCTTAATCTGGTTTCACGTAAGTTCCGTCAATTAAGTGGAACATAGTTTGCAACAATGTTGCACAATTACGTAGTGCAACTTATGTGGAACAAAATTGAGAGTGACGACACGGTGGAGTGCACTGGAAGAATCGCGACTAGTCCCGCAGTGGCAAATGGGCGTTATTTTTTTTATCTTATTTCACATTATTCAGCCAATTAATTTAAGTATTAGTCTGGTTTAGCGTTTTCTCTCCTTATAACTAGCAGTTGACTGCAAGAATTTTGGTTAAGAGGAAGCTTAACTTCAGCAGCTCCTATCTGAATACTGAACGTTGATGTTGATTCCATTTCAACATGGAAACCCAGAAAGGGGATCTACAACACAATTAGGAAATGAAATGCCGCTACTTAAAATGAGAAATACAGCGAAAACAAATGAAATGAACAGATTTTATTAAAAGGCTAGGTAATAACCTATTTATTCAGAAAAGATCGCGAACTTTTCAAAATGTTGTGTTTGAAGAAACATATGACAGAACCTTAGCAGAGAAATAGAACATCTAGCAAGCGAAAGTATCTGGCTTTAGGCTTTTATATACACAGGAGAAGAGAAATCGCTTTTCTCGACATTCATTACACCAATTTTATGAGACCTACAGCATTCAAAAGTGAAAATTTATATAAAGTGTAGGAAGCATTCATTTTTACAGAAATTGTTGGAAGTGCCAAAATAAAAAAAAGAAGAAATAGGCTTGCAACTCTCTCACTCAACACCGATAAACGACGTACCAATTCGTTAAATTGAACGTACTAACAGATCTAAATGGAAAAGAACCAGTGGTAAAAAATACACAACTGTAAAATACGCCACGGCCTTGTTAACGGAAGTTTTGTTAAAAAGAAAAAAAAAAGCTTCAAGCACATCCTAAACAATTTCCCAAAAGCACAAAAGAAATGTTATCGAGGGCTATACGAGCATTCATGAAACCTGATAGTTTCATAAGTTTCACGCAGCAGCGATGATTTCTCGTCACAGTAAAACACCGAAAAAATAAACCTTGGTTTGATAAACCCATAAAGGTGCTACTTAATAAGGGGAATCGTATGTTCAAACGGTATAGAGAAAAGCCCGATCCACTGCAATTTTCTAAGCTTCGATAACTTGGTTCTGAAATCCAGATGAAAATCGCAGAAGGGAAAAAGCGGTATTTTGACTCTCTTGGTTCTAGAATAAAAGAAAATCCAAAGGAACTTTGAAAACTAGTGAAATCAAACAGTAAAGACGATGTTGGTATCCCTCCATTAATCCACAATAGTGCAGCTGTTACTAATGATAGAGATAAATCAAGCTGTTTTAATGATTACTTTGTTTCTGTGTATTCCACGCTAGTACCTCAACATCTTCCAGTCTTCTTGAGCAACGCGCTTGATGATATGCAGGATATTGATATTCACCACTTCGGAATCATCAGCCTTCTCCAAAAACTAAAACCACACTCGGCACCAGGTCCACATAGGATACCCAATTTTGTTTTGAAATCCTGCACATATGTCATATCAAGGAATCTAGAAGTACTGTATCCCAAATCTCTTGAAACCTCAGAATTACCTGAAGACTGGAAGATGGGCGACATTGTTCCGATTCATAAAAGCGGGCCCCGTGACAGTGTCATGAATTACAGACCTATATCCTTAACATCTGTGTGTTGCAAAACCCTGGAGCACATAATTTACACTAACATCTTTTCCCACCTTCAAAACAACAGTTTCTTTGTTCCTTACCAACACGGGTTTAGAGCTGGTCACTCATGCGTAACTCAGTTAGTGGAATTTACCCATGACATATTCACACGATTTGACAAAGGTTTACAAACAGACGGCATACTGTTAGATTTCCAGAAAGCGTTTGACAAAGTGTCCCATGTTCTCTTACTTCATAAGCTTTCACTTCTTGGTTTACCAGAAAAAATACTTTATTGGCTCAAAAACTACTTGACAGGTCGTTTACAAAGAGTGGTAATTAATGGCACAGAATCAGAATATGCATGCGTATCTTCTGGCGTTCCGCAGGGTTCCGTCTTAGGTCCTCTTTTATTTCTTATATATATATAAATGGGGGGACATTGGCACAGGAACCACCTCGAAAATCCGGCTGTACGCAGACGATTGCGTCCCTTACACAGAAATTAATAATGATTCCGACCGAGTATCATTACAGTCAGACCTAAATAAAATTTCTTCATGGTGTGACAGGTGGCTTATGTCCCTCAACATCTCAAAATGTAAGCATATTTGTTTCACCCGCAAGCGGCAACCAATCCGTACACAGTATTACTTGAACGGCTCCCCTTTATCAGAAACACGCGAAGCTAAATACTTAGGTGTCACATTTTTCGCCGATCTGACATGGAATCGTCACATTCAAAGCATCACTTTAAAAGCAGGGCGAGTACTTAATTTTATCAAACGGAACTTTAGGCACGCGCCACTAGATGTCAAGAGAACACTTTACCTAAGCAACGTTCGCCCGATTCTCGAATACGCGTCTGTTGTGTGGGATCGGCATACACACATTCTTGTGAATAGCTTAGAAGCGATACAGAAACGTGCGGCCCGTTTCATAACCGGCATTTACTCGTTTCCAAGCAGCATCACAGAAATAAAACGGCACATATGTTTAGAAGATCTTTCACTACGCCGTGCTGTTTCCCGCCTCTCTTTCCTTCGATATATCGTCTTCAATCGCACACCACTAAACAAAGAGTCTTATTTACAACCACCAACATACTTATCCAGGCGCCGCGACCACTTACTTAAGATAAAAGAAATATGCGCGCGCACAACAACATACCAAAACTCCTTTTTTCCCCGTACAATACACGAATGGAATCTGCTGCCTCCTGAGCTAATTGAAGTTGCTTCTGATGACACGTTCCCCACTGCTCTCCAAGCATATGTTTGCAGATAAATATGCACTCGCCATTTGAAATCTTCTTTCATGTTTGTTTTGCAATGTTAGCCAACGTGCTGTGACAATGAGTGTATCTTGTTACCTTGGCGAAATTTGTTCTTTGTGCTGTCTCATGCGCTCCCTCAGAATGTAACACATGTATTAGTATTGTACCCATGGTCTGAAGTGTATAACCTTTTAAGAATGTGCAATCTTGTATTCTATATTGATTTTCTGTCCTCCCTACTGTAGTGCCCAATGGGCGAAGTAGGTATGTAAATAAAATAAAAAAAACCATTTCAAATAGTTAATGCGCACGCGTTACTAAATAAGCGACACCCTTTATGCATCTCCATTATATTGGCACACAATGAACTCTTGCGAGCTGGTCGTAGGCTGCGCAAGCTTTGAAAGTGAATCGAATCTCCTTGAAGTGGATGCTTTGAAGCTTATATTATGATGTCTTGTGATGAGCCTTGAATAAGGGTAATTAAACATTACCTGCAAATAGACACATTGTCACTATGGTTGTATAGTGACAAGACGAAAATGTGGACATTCAAGATGGGGTATTGTGGCCCCGTCGAAACATCTTATGCCCATGTTGAGAACTAGTGTCACCTTACAGGCGCTCATATTCGTACGCAAGTGGTGCTCTCATGCCTTTAGCACAGATAACCGGATATGGAAGAACGGGATTGCATAAACTGCCGTCCGACTGAAGAAGTTCGAGTGTCGACGGCTGTCAGTGGGCGTAACTGAGTAGAGGGCTCTCTGTTATGGAACTCAGTGGCGACAAAGTTATATTTCTGAAAAAAAAGAAACTTTATCCGGAAGAGACGTCCTAAGAGGATATGTTTTGCAACTCACTAGGTATAAGAAGCGTATAAGGAGAAATACATTAAGAAAAGCGTGGGATATGCTTGTTGTGAGTTAATAATGTGATAGAGAGATCGAGTAGTCGTAAAGGAGAGGCAGGGAGGCTAACCAGGCTGAGCCCGGTAGGCTACCCCGCACTGGAGAAGGGTGAAAGGAGATCGAAATAGCAGAAGGAAGAAAGAAGTTCCCAGTCTCCACTGTTACGCACACAAGCGCTCACCACTGAGTCAGTCCCAGGCAGTCAATAATTAAAAAGTAAAGTATGCCAGTGATGGTGCCTTGCAACGTTACCGCGAAAAGAAATCATGAAAAGAGATGACGCTAACCACTTCAAGAATGATAAGATCATGTTGAATGACGAAGGAAAAAAATAAATGTAATATCACCGACAAGTCTAGGACTGATAACAGGGTGAGTACCATGCTGATAAAACGACGTTTTCGAACGCACATGTGCGAGCGCGTCGGCTCCCGTTTCTACAAACCTTTTGGCCCAGATTTCTTGCCTCAACCCACAAGAACTGTGCATCAATCGACGCAGTTTGCTCCAAGGAACAGGCGGCTACCAAAATCTTACCGGTGGGTGGATTTTTCGGACTTTTCCGAGGCTTTTCCACCACACGTCACGTTGGCGCGCAGCTACGCGTAACGAGCCAAACCATACGGGGCGGTCGGGCAGGCGTGCAACCTAGGCCCAACGCGTCGTCGAGCTAGGGAATGGCCTCGAACCCCAATACCTCGGTTGTAGAAGGCATGGAAATCAAGCCGGAGGAAGCAGTGTGCTCAGGCTTGATCGAAGTCGAGAGCAAGAAGAAGAAACTTGCCGAGCGGTGTGATCCTAACGCGCCCACGTCAGCGAAAGGAAGCGGTAATGGCGGCGCCCGCACTACCGCACCACAGAAGGTATTGAGACGAGTTGTGGAAGCTTCCAGAATCACGAACCTTCCTAGGAATCACTTTAAGACCATTAAAAGGCCTCGTGGAGGGCGGGATGTTAAGAAGACGGACCTTATTATTTTCAAGCGTGCGCTCGGCAAGGCGGCTTCCCTAACAGCGGAGCAGGTGTTCGACGACACGTTATGCACGAACCCCTTCCAGAATATTCTGGAAGGGGTTCGAGGCGACGTCGTTCGAGGCGAACGCGCGCGCCTACGCCGAGGTTCAGCAGATTTGTATGGCAAGTGTAGTCATAGAAGTGGTGGCCTACGTGGCTGCGTCGGACGACACATGTAAAAGAGTGATGCGCGGAATCAAATTGGACATCAGTGACTCAGAACTGACGGAGATGATCGTCAACGGGAGAAACCCCGGCGCTCTGGGAGTTCGAAGAATCAAGAAGACAACAACAGTGATCGTGTTGTTCGACGGACACAAGGTCCCCCTAAACGTCGTATGGGATGGTGTTCGCTACCCTTGTTCCTTGTATTGCAGGCACGTATAGACGTTTGTTATGCGTGTGGAGAATTGGGCCACAGGTCCGACGTTTGCCCGAAGGGCGAAGACCAGAAAGAATGCCGCGGATGTGGCATGCTCACACCATCAGAGGAGGATCAATGTGATCCCAAGTGCGCCATCTGTGGTGGGGCACACCAAACGGCAGACCGCAAGTGCAAACAGCGCTTCCAGGCGCCATACATCGTGCGCCAAAGACGGCGGCACCGCAGGCGCGCACAGCACGCGTAGCGGGCGGTAGGGCCGCGTCGCTTCGACACAGCTAGCGGCGGAGAAGCAATGGCGGGAGAGGAACCCTTCTACTCCCCCCGCCGCAACATATCGGCATCGAGAGGACGATCCCGCTCCCGATCCACAGGACGATCCAGCAGATCGCGCTCTCGCTCCAGAGGGCGCGACAATAGCAGCAGACGCTCCCGTTCGAGAGGACGATCTGGTTCCAGGGTCCGAATCCAGGAACCAATGTCCTGGGCGGACTAGGCCAGGATGAACATCCCAAGCGGCAAAAAGGTAACGCAGGGCATCTCGCCGGAGCATAAAAGAGAGCAGTCTGAGATTTTAATGCTTAAGAAGGAAAATGCAGAGCTAAAAGAGGTACTACGAATGCTGAGTGCTGAGTTCGAGCTCTTCCGTAACTCGCGTGAACCCCGCGAAGTAGCTTTACCCATCCCAGTTCAAGCAGAAGGGTCGAATAAGTGCAAAGCTATCCCCCCCCCCCCTCCCGCGACCACGGAAAGAGAGCCAATGCAATCTGACGAGTCCCCGCTCAGGACCCTAAGCCAGAGCTAAATATGCTCGCGTCTTTGAAGGTAATTGAGGAATCGCTCTCGCAGATGAGAGAGGCCTTAGCTATTCAATATAGACTCTCGAGCATATGGACAGTAACATCTCCCACCTAACACGTAAAGTTGGCATCCTCGAGTCTAAAATGAAAATGATAGACTCTAGCAAAATCAAAAGCGTCACCACTGGCACCATTGCAAAAAGCTAAGAAAATACAGCAGGATCCCGATAACGCGAGTCCCCTGCAGGCTCTGCCAGTTCAATAGAAATCAAAATGGCGGAGCAAACCGGAAACCTAATTATCTGGCAATGGAATTGCGCCAGCTTCTTAAGGCGCAAGGCTAGCTCATCAAAGCACAAGCGATAATGCCGCACGTCCTCCTCTTGCAAGAAACACTTAGTGAGAAGGTAAACTCATCGGGCTACCGTTCGGTTAGCCAAAAAGGAGAAAATGGCAGAGGTATCGCCACATTCGTCAGGAAAGACACCTCTTTTCAGGAGCACGAAGTCAAAATTTGTAACTCGGATAAGAAATCCGGTCTCGAGGCACAGTTAATTTAAATCATCCCCCACGGAATAATCTGACGTAACATACTCATTCTCAACTTGTGCAGCTCTCCTTCCGCTTATAACCATAATCTCTGCTCACTACTAAATCGGATCGCAACCGCTGCGAAATCGCAGCCCCTAATAGTCGGAGGAGATTTCAACGCTCCCCACCCGGCTTGGGGTTATGTAACACGAACAAAGAAAGGCGCCAGCCTAGTTGCATCGAGTACAGACCTAAACCTGACGCTGGTCTCGGACCTACGTTTCCCCACGAGGCTGGGAAACTCGGTCGCCAGAGACACGACGCCTGATCTCAGCTTCACTAGAAATGCTGTGGCCACGTGGTCCAACTTACAGGAAAACTTGGGGAGCGACAACTACATAATAGAACTCACGATGGAAATAATAGCAGCTCCTCGCAAAAGCTATATATACACAGACTGGGACCTCTTTAGGAAAATAAGAGGTGAAGATGAGGCAATATACGACACGTTCAGTGAACTGCTTGTACAGATCCAGATGGATGTCGAGAAGGCCACCAAGGAAATAGTTGCAGATTTTGATGCCCCAGGGATGGACGCAAGGTTAGCGAACCTCCTGGAAGGCAAACTGTCTCTCCTCCAGAGATGGAAGACACAAAGACTCCATCGCAGGCTACGGAAAAGGATCGCGGAGCTCAATAAACTCATTGAGGAGCATTGCTCCGAATTTAGTAAACAGCAATGGAGAGACGCCTGCTCGGCAGCGGATGGAAAAATGCGCAAAGGAGGCAAATGGACCCTCTTCAAACATTTCTTAGACGATGGACAATCCAAATGTAATCAGAGACTAGTCATAGACCGATTAATTAATAAGGAAAAAAAATGGAAGGCATCTCAGAGGCCTCCCTATTTCGGAAACTAGCGAATAAATACTTTCCAATTGGCCAAAGCCCAGGTTCTCCCCTCCCTCAGTATGAGGGCGCGCCTGCCCCAGATCTGGACGTCCCGTTCTCGGAAGTTGAGATCAGGGAAGTGCTGCACAATTTAAACAGCAGGTCTGCCCCAGGCCCCAACGGAGTTACAAACCGGCTCTTAAGAAATTTGGACGACAAAGCAATTCAAGCTTTAGTGAAGGAGATCAATGAGGTATGGGAGGAGGGCGTTGTACCGGAGAGTTGGAAGAAGGCCACAGGGGTCTTAATCCCCAAGCCAGGTAAATCACCCAGCTTGGAGAACCTCCGTCCTATCTCCCTTACTTCTTGCATTAGCAAAGTAGCGGAACACGCAGTGCGTAACAGGATATCGAGACATGTTGAGCGCAACGAACTATTCCCGTATAATATGGTTGGTTTCAGGCCCTTGCTTTCAACGCAGGATGTCATGCTCCTGCTAAAAACACAGATAATCGACTCTCAAAGCAAAGATGTAAAAGGGGTCCTCGCACTGGATCTATCCAAGGCGTTCGATACAATTGCACATGACTATATCCTTCAGGAGATATCGGCCTTGAACTTAGGAGTTAAATTCTTATCGTTCGTTGCATCCTTCCTCGAGAGCAGGACGGCGGCCATAAAGTTGAGGCAATCACTCTCGGAATATTTCACACTCGGAAACAGGGCTACTCCCAAAGGGACAGTTATCTCACCCCTTATGCTTAATATACCAATGCGCAAGTTGTCGGAAAGCCTTGCTGCAATTCCTTACGTAGGTCATGCATTATATGCTGACGATATTACAATCTGGTGTCCTGGAGGATCGGAGGCTACGGTCGAACAAGCTCTACAGGAGGCTCTGGATGTTACGGAGTCTTTCTTGGACCGGTACGGGACTGGCACTCTCGCCTGGAAAGTCGGAACTCCCGCTGTACAGACAGGCTAGACGAGGTGCTAGGGGACTGACCTCACTCGATCTGGTGCCCATTAGCGTTCGTACCAGAGAGGCGCACACCATCGCGAGAGTAGACTCTATCAAAACACTAGGGCTTTCAATAAACTGAAAGAGATACAACGCTAAGACTATAGCCCAACTCACCACGAAAACTGAGAACATTATTAGAGTAATTATGAGAGTGTCCAACAAGAAAGGCGGCATAGGCGAGGATATACTCCTTAGGGCTCACCATGCTTTCCTCATCAGCCATTTCATTTACATAGTCGCGGCCCTCAATTTGACGAAAACGGAAATGGATAAATTAGACACGCTTATGCGCAGAAGTATCAAAAGGGTGATCGGCGTGCCAATCACGGCTATCACGGAGAAACTCATGACATTGGGAGTACACAACACAACTTCGGAATTAATAGAAGCACAAAGATCAGCACAAAATATTAGATTATCAAACTCCAAAGCAGGCAGAAGACTTCTGGATGCGGCATGCCTCCGTCCTAGCTTCAATCAGGGAAATACCACGCAACTTGATATTCAAACAAGGAACTCCTTTATTGTAGACCCTTTTCCAAGAAATGTCCACCCTCAACACAATAATGGTCGAAGGTTAGCGAGGGCTAGAACTTTCTTGAAGAACATATCCGGAACGGAGACCTATGTTGACGCGGCGCGACACGCCAGTGCCAACAAGTTCTCCGTAGCCATAGTCAATGACGGGGGAGAACTCCTCTCGGCAGCCTCGCTGAAAACCTCCTCGGTCGATGGGGTGGAACAGGCTGCTATAGCTCTCGCATTACTGGACTCAAAACGCACTACGGTGTACACGGACTCCTGAGCAGCCGTTAGAGCGTTCGCATCGGGATTGATAGCCAAAGAAGAAGCCAGGATTCTAAACGGCAAACACCCCTCTGACATTGTTCACCACATAGTCTGGTTCCCATCTCACATGAGACCAGACGTATTACCGGGTCACCTGAACCCCAATGAGATAGCCCACGACCGTGCGCGAGGATTCGTATGCCGCGACGGGATGCTGTATCGAGCGAGTTTGGGAGCGCTCGTCAAGAGTGATCCACTAGTTACTTTTCATGAAATCACCTCTCATTACAGAGGGAATAGGCAGAGTTTTCCTTTCCCCCATCATAAGCTCAACAGGCCACAAGCTAGCACGCTCCGCATGCTCCAGACGGGGTCCCACCCCTCTAGGGGCTTTTTGAACATGCTCCACCCGGACCTTGATCCACTCTGCCCAGATTGTGGCACTGAATTTAGCTCATTAAATCACATGCTGTGGCAGTGCCCTGTGTTACAGGATTTGAACGGAGAAGAAGACTGGACGAAGGCCATCACAGACCCGAAACAAGAGGTCCAGCTCCTGGCTGTCCAGAGGGCCCGTGAACGAGCGGAGAGGCATCGGCTCTCTGTTCCGTCATGGGACTATAGCCAACGGCTGGGTAGGGACCTGCACGCCCCCGCTTAACTTCCCATGACCCCAATAAAGTCGTCTGCTGCTGCTGCTGCTGCTGCTGCTGCTGCTGCTGCTGCTGCTGCTGCTGCTGCTGCTGCTGCTGCTACACTTATGTAGTTAATAGGAGTTTCAGCTAGTCCAATTGTTTACAAGTATACTCCCAACTGTTGCAATTTGGCTGAAAAAGAATTACATACACGTATCTAAAAAACCTATGGAGCTAGACATAGTTCTATGAAAGTCCCAGAGGTGATATCACTGTGAAATCAACTCAGAGGCAGCAAGTATTGTTCTAACCACAGATGGCACATAATGGGTGCCGGTGGCGATTCGAACCGGATACCGGGGCAGTTGCTATTGTTTTGACGATGTTTTTTTTTTATTTTTACGACATCTGAGCTATGGGCGCAGCTCGAATGCGCCATCTCTCAGTAGTCGAGTAGATTCAGCATTTTATCAAGCCATACTCACTCGCAGGAGACAAAGAAGGCAACAAAATGGGACGTGACATCGACAAACGAACTTTATTAGAGAATTTAAATTGGTCACGAGCAGTTCTGCAGTTTAAATTGGTCATTCATCGGCCCACAACTTCATTCCTAGCTATCGTTTTTTGTTTTTCTAAGCGCACTGCAGCTTTCAATCTAGCGTTACATCATCTCGTTTAGCAACTAAGAACTACTGTAGGTCCCTCAAGTCATGCTCCAAGAGGTCGCACCCAGAAGCTGTCGTTTCGTGTAAGCCACCATGGTGGCTTAGCTGCTACAGCATTTCGCTGCCCAGCTCATGATTCCATTCCGGCCGCGGCGGCTGCATTTTTATCTGGATGAAGTGGGAAGGCGCTCGTCTATTTAGGGTTACGTGCAGCTTCAAGGTTTATGAGTTGTTTCAGAGCGTTAAAGTTATCGCCGAGAGCACTGTGCCGTACAAACACTGCTCACGTAGACTTGAGCTATGCAAATGACGCTGTCGGTTTGCATGCTTTCAAGCTTTCACTGAATCTTCTTTCGCCAAAGGTGGAGCGTGATGGAGGACCTCAATTTTGAAGAAAATGTGAAGAAAAAGAACAAGCCAAGCGCTAGGACAAACAAACAAAAACATAATGCTACCGTGATGCATACGATGTTAAGCTGGTGACTGAAAGTGTACACAAGCTGTTTGTCTGATAAGCAAAATGGTAAGAAATATTTAGCGAAATATATTATGCTGGTTCAGGCTGCTGAAAATCAACATAATTTGTCTAACGCTTGATTAAACCATTGTTGGTTACTTTTATTAGCCAGGCGAGCTTTGCAAGAGAGAGAGAGAGACATATATAAGGAAGACAGGGATGTTAACCAGTCGAGGGTCCGGTTTGCTAGCCTACACTAGGGGAAAGGAAAAGAGAAAACGAGAGAATGGAGAGAGAGGGGGTATAGAGACGTGCACGGACAGTACTTGATTCAAAGCCGCTTGCGCAACCCAGACGTTCTCAGAAAGCAGAAAAGTGCCTTCACTGCCTTCTGAGCCGATGATCGGTGGGGACGGTGCTCTAGTACTGTCTGTTCACTCAGAGGACGATCATCTAGGTAATTAATCATCAATGTGTTGGACAAAGATTGCCTTTGTGCTTGAAATTGAGGACAGTGGCACAATAAGTAGTCAATGTTCTCCTCGCATCCGCAAACATCTCATGCAGGACTGTCGGTGCTGATAAGCTTTCGTAAAAGCCCGAAAAAGTCAAGATGAGCCAGTAACCGGAAACCTTCAGATACTAAATCATTTTACGAGCTTCTGAGTGCTACTGGGCAGAATTTAAAATAAAGCGCTGAAATCATGAAGATTCTGTCTGTAATTATGCAGGCCGGGTACTGGAGAGAATGAAATTAGGAAAAATGATGATGCACCAAGTAATGGTTTGTTTCTCATTAAAATAAATTTAACGAAAGTATATTGCTATGCGCACATCAGCAGTTGTGCAAAGATAGCGTCATTTTCACCTATCTCCTCCCACTCTCGCCGCCTTTTTTTTTCTTTGCCGCCGCTGAAGTAACGACAGCGTATTCGTCACGCTAGAAATTTCGAAACGCTTAGGCGCCACATCTAATTAAATGTGCTTTGGTAACTGGGTTATCGAATACAGACAATTCCTACCTCCAAATTTATGCAATATCATTCATATAGAAGCCCACAGAAAACTTTGTCCATGATTAGTAATTCTATACGTCGCTGTCAGCGTACGTCATGTCGTTGCGTGTTTTAGCACATATAAGTATTGGAGGAATGGTAAGAGGATCATATCAAGGGTCACTGGAGGTTGAAGATAGGGAGCACAGATTTTCGTTTCGACCCCGTGGCTCAGTAAAACAGCAGAAACAAAATTACGTAAGGTACGGCAACTGTGGGAGATACCAAGAATAATTAACGTCTTGGCGAATACAGAATTAATTTGTATTAGCGTGCCGACGACATCTACAATTTCGTAGATGACCCAGTAGAAAGCCAGGGCTTCATGCATGATTGAAAGCTAAGCTAGACCTGACATTGCGCCAGCCTAAGAAGCGAGCAAGCCTTGTACGACCAATTTATCGTACCGTGATCTCATCGACTCCAATTCCATGATGCCGTGTAGCCTTTGATTCGCTGCGCAATAGGACGAGGAATGCTTCGCACAATAGCCGAGACGTCCAGTCTTGTTTCGGCACTGTAGGTCTGTAAGGCAGGCAATATATACACGCTTCTGGGGAAAAGCAAATACAAGTGAAGCGGACAGGATTAGAGGCAGCGCAATCCTGCCGATGAAAAACAAGGAAAGGACGATTAAAGCAAGAAAGTGAACGCAATGTCACTCGAGGCCTATTGAGTCGTGCTTGACGTTGCAATGTATACAAAGCCTCTACGCAATCAGACTTACACGAAACGCAATCCTCCAGATGGCACTGTCGAAATCATACTTGTTTCTTTCGGCTGGGCAAGTACGTAACGGAGAAGAAGCGGTGCAATTGCTTTTCTTCTTCTTTTGAAGACATCTGAATGGGAAAAAGATAGCGTATCGTTCCCAGTCCAAGTCTTAATCACAGGTTGTCTGTGCTCTGCAATATTGGCACACGCTTTACGAAACGAAATGGAGGTCAATCATTCGATATATCAGTGTTAGTCTGTTTTATAGCACCGACAAAGTGTATATGTATTATTGTTTGCTGCTCCAAGTTCGCAAAAGGCGCGACCTTTGTTATCGAAATTTGCGCATGTAGATGTCGATGCAATAGATTCAAGTTACAGACCACTGTTTAATTCGAGATGGAGCTGCTTTAATAGAAAGGTGAGTAATATTTATAATTATGTCAACGAAAAGCAATCATGTTAGTTGCGTTTGGCGTCAGTAATTTGCGAGCATGTGGCATGCTGCCTGAAGGAGTGCGCTATAGCAACAAACATATTTTATGTATTTATTTATTTTCAGTAGTGCCAGTCTCTTTCCGAGACCATAGCAGGGGGACGTACAGATTGTACATGCAGCTTTTCAATCAATTTGTTGTATCATACCTTACTACTAAAGTTATCCATGTGACCATTCATGTAGCCACCCACCCCCATAAATGCTACATATATTAATGGCATTGTCGGTTATTCACATTTATTTTCCTCTAATTCATTCTACAGATGCTTGTTCCATATAACTTTCAAGAGGCAAATCTAAGAGAGATCGATGATGGTTCTTGCGTAACACTCCTGTAGTTTGAAAAGTTGCAAAGCGCCATAATTGTGTCTGGCGCCAATGTGTCGGCTGATTCTAAAACTCCTCGGCTCATCGTGCAATGCCGAGCAGCCCGCATCCTCTGAAATAGTTTAACAGAATACAGGTTGACGGGCGAGTTAGTGTAACTTCATCTTCGGTAACATGACACGGACGAAAACGGTCTGCGGCTGTTCGATTGCTTTTTTTCATTGTTGACGACACCATTTTAGCATTGGGCTTATTAAAACGAAACCCTGGAATAGAACCCGCTTCCCGAGAATAGAGCAATAATCTCGCAAAATACGTTCTACAAATAGCAGTTCAACTACACCATGCAGGTGCCAGATTGCGTGTGTGTGCGCGTGTGCGTATATGTGTGGTTGCGTGTATGTGTGCGTGCGTGCGTGCGTGCGTGCATGTGTGTGCGAGAAACAGTCGCTTGAAGACAGGAGAATGAATGGCCACCAAGCGCTTGCCACACAATTCGTGAACAAACGCATTTTATATTTGAACACCGGTATTCTTACGGAGAAAGAGCAAAAGCCACTGACAAAGAGGAGAAAAAGACAGTGGGAGGCAAGAAGTAAATTAGTGTACTGGGAAACTCATGCGTCTAATCTCTCCCTCTCATCCTCTCGCTAAATCTATCTGTCCGGTTTGGAGCCTACTCGAGGAGAGGGGCGCTAAGGAATAGGAAGAAATATTAAGGATAGAGAAATCTCCCGGAAGGCACAAGAATACAGATGCTCACTGAAGTATGTCGACCTGAGAAACTATACGTACAACGTACTGAGCTTTAGCCACAAGTGGCTGCGTTCCTGCGTCCCACAGTTAGCCGAGAAATGTGACGTAGTGGGTAGGGGATTCTGGGTGATTTTAACCAGCTGGAATGCTTTAATGTACACCTAAATCTACGTAGAGCAACATTCTTGCTATCAAAACGGCATCCGGCGTGTTATTGAACAGTGTTTGTATCACGAGTTTTCATGCAAAATCGTGCAAAGCAACTTTTATTTCCAGTTTAGAGACTTGTAGACATCTAATGGTAGTAGAATGGCAAAGTGGGGACGAAAACCGTAACTATTCACGCAATTTCGCTGTTATTTAGGAGACTAAACTTGTGCTTTAAGACATTCTGTAGAGAAAGTGACAGAGAGGCAATTTAATGAAAACTCGAGAGGTTTGGTGGGCGGCGCAGTACATAGCATTTCAGGTGGCTGCGATGATAACTGATATGATATTCAGGGGACATACGTACACTTAAAACACGCATGCAAGAGAACATATATAATTAACGTATTTCCTCAATAACGCCGTAAGTAGCACGGGACGCACCAGTGTCACTGCAGTCCATGGTTCAAGTACGGGTCATAGCTCCTGAAGCATCAACCCTTAAGTACATTCAATCATTAGGGCTGGAGTGCAAAGAAGCCGCAATCACAAATTATGTCCCGCAGTGTTCATTACTTCAGTAGCGATCCTATATAGGCCTCTTATTTAGCTGATTTATGAAAAGTTGTTAGAAATTAGATCAGCTCTCTATGCCTACGAGATTGTTCAGCTCGGCAGAAAATTACTATTCGCAGAAAATGGTGGTGGTAGTGCCCATCTCGTCAAAATTGCGATAACCGATAATGGGGTTCGATTTCCCGGCGCAGAGTCGCACCAGCATCTTTGGGCTGCCCTCGATCATTCGCAAGCGGTGCGCTGTCTTTTCGATGCTTATTTTTAATCCTTACGTCGATCAAGTCGGCACAAGTTTCTCTTACGAGCACGCTTTTCTTTTTTCTTTCTCGCCAGATGACGAGAGAATAGAATATGTTTTTGCAAGTTGAACATTTATGCGCCTTTCTTGTTGATTTACCTTGATTCTTGATTGTTAATTGATAGTGTTTAATGAGGCACAGCAACACTAGGGCTGAGAGACTTGGCATAGACTAGGGCTTCGGAATAATTTTGGCCTCCTCAGATTGTTTTATGAGCACCTAAATATAAATACACGAGTGTTTTATTTTGTGTGTGTGTGCTTTGCCCAAACGAAATGCTGCGGCATGCCGCGGGAAGCAATCACTTCCGCGACCTGGCGCTCAGCAACGAACGCCACAGCCATGGAGCCAACGCAGTCGCTGATGCCGGATGTACAATGCTGTTTTGCAGGCACTGAGTTAATGAATCGGTGTGACATAACGCCGAGAAAACAGTGCAAAGAATGTAAAAGTAAGAGTTGCTGCACTATTGCGTCCTTGAGACATGCAGCTACGTCAAACACTGGCAGTATTTCTGGCGAGAACGTTGGATATTTGAAGAAGATGTCAACCCAGAGGTTCGGGAGTAGAGGACGATGATAAGCCATGTGTTGAGGCAACGACAACAATGACAGCGACAACAACCACAACGACGGCGACAGCAACAACAACCCATAGTTTCTTACAATAATTACTAGTGGGAACTCTGGCGCTGCAATCGTTTAGCCACCATGGGAATTATGGGTAGCAGATGGATTTGTCTCATCTTCTTGCATGTGGATGTGGATGTGGAGGAATATGGGCGTTATTTGGGGTTTGTTTACTATTTTTTATGTGTCTTCATTGTCATAAATTTTACAGCTATCTATATTTTCCTAAGCGCAAAAGACTGTTCAAACAAGCCCAATTGCTACTAATTGCAGTGATTCAGCTTGTACAGGTGGCCAAATCGAAACGCTTCAAGCATATCAACGTGCCGGCTTGCACGCAAAAAAATTCGTAAGGGCGTTCTAAGCCTCTTGCTAATGTATGCACCCATGGCGGTATGGCTTCAATAATGGGCCTCTGTCCTACAGGTCGCGTGCTCGAATCTTGAGGTTCGATACTGTTAACAATGTTTATTTAAATATTTATCACACAACACTTTGTTAAAAATGACAAGTTTACAAACTCACGAAGCCAGAAGGACGAAGTTTAGACAAATCCATATACTACCCAGCTCGCCCATGCTGGGTGAACCGCCCCGCTTGCAGTTCAATAAACACTAGCGCCAGAGTTCTCTACAGTAATTATTGTATAAAGCTCTACAACAACAGCAGCAACAACAAAGCAAAGGAAAGCAGTAATAAGAATAGTATGACGGACGTTCGCAAAATAAACTTCGTCATTTCTTTAAAAGAGAAGATGGTACATCAGGTGAAACAAACAATGGCCATAAGAATCTACGCCCGTTGCTGGTTCAATGACGGAAGGCCCGTCAGCGGAGGAGGAATGACGCATGCGCACCACGCCGAAGAAGAGAGAGTAGCAGCAGACCGGCGGTGCCCGAGGTTATTCAAGTACCAATCACGATGACAGACAGACGTGGGCTGACGACGTGGTCGCCAATACGTGCTGTTATCCGGTATGAATGGGAAGTCTTTCCCTGCATTGAAAGCCATACTCTCGGGACGTCACTTCTAAAACAATGCTTAGGTGGAGCAGGCTGTGCGAAAATTCATTGCATCGCAGGGCTACAAGTTTTACCAGAGTGGTTTCTTCAAACCGATTGCACGCTACGACGAATGTCTCAGTGTCAGTGGCGACAATGTGGAAAAAAATAGTGCAATGCATGTAGCGCATGATGTCATGGCGCATTTCTTAAAATAAATTTTCCAAGTGAAAATAAATGACGAAACTTACTTTCGGAGAGTCCCTCGTAATATCAAAAGAACCTTGCAATGGCATGCGCTCGCTTATGGATCGGCTAACTCCTGCTGCTGACTACTGAATAGGTGACTATTCTGTGACAATGATGCACTAGAGAGATTGTGATGGGAAGGAATGGTCATGTTATGCACAAAAGAAAGAAAAAAATTGTCTGGTGACTTATCTCTCACTGTTAAAACTCACCAGCACAGGAAGTCTCCTTTCACGTAACAAATACATTCTTATTCGTTACCCGAACGATCATAACTCACCCAAATCATAAATATACGAAAGAAATTAGTCTTTCCTTCCCCAACACATATTTAAAATCGCAAATGGTGTTTCTTCAGAGCCAGCAAAATAGGAAAACAAACACGTTTTATATATCTATGCTTTCGTCGGTTACGTAAAGGTACAGTTGAAGTACGCTTCCTAAGCATAGATAATTGCGAAAAGAAATTGAACGGAAAACTAATCGTAAAATGACGGCGGGCGAGAACATTTGTCTAATGCGATAAATAGATTAGAAGGTCTGCGTGCCACTGTAACCTTTTTGTATACTAAAATAAACCGATTGCGTGATCTATGCATCCGTGTCGGAAAAATTCAAAGGACTAAAATTTATATTTTTTGCCGATAGCAACAATTGGAAAGAAATTAAAACGGTTTGTCATCCAGGATTTTGCGATCTCTCGTCAGAAATGGCAGAGATATCATCAAAGAGCTGCACTCCGGTAGAACAACCGTTAGCCTCCGATATAAAACACCTAACATTAGCCAAATATTCTGCAAAAGTGAAGGGCAATATATATTTGGATAAAACATATGTTATCTTTGCGAAGGTAAAATAATTTCTTCTTAGAAATCAGGCTGAATATTCTTTGAACTTCTCTACCGTAAACGGCAGTCGCGAATGCGCCATCGCCCCAACGATCATCTCGTTATTCCGCCCATCACCGGGGCGTACCTGAAAGCCGGCCCATCAAGAAACGGTCTTGCGTATAACAGACGCCTGCGAAATACTGCTCCAGAATAAAGTAAACTGGTAACCTTGAACATAATGAGCGGATATTATTCTGTCATGTGCACACTCAGACAGTTTCGGCTGAATCAGCACAGTTCTAACGCCTAAAGAGAATGCTGCCCGTGCACCTCTGAAAGAAGACCGGTCGGCTAAAGCCTAGTCCTCCGGCTTCCTCAGAAACCATGCCATAGGAAGAAATTGCTTCGGCAGCGGTGCTGAGACTGCAGGTCTTGCTCTGATAGCGTTCGTTCTCGAAGTTAGCAATAAGGTGTGGTGAGACTGCACCTCGCCAGCGGGCTGTGTTGTAACCGACAGGAGGTTCAAATTTCAGTTACGCTCACTTCATCAATTCATCCCTGCGTTCCAGCTTAATATGTTTAAGGGATACGTTCCTATTCCTGAAATGTTGTCAGCTTATCTTGTGTGCAGAATAAGGCGAAGGCTCTCTCCTTCAAATATCCAGTTACCTCGATCTCGTTTCCCGAACTTTTGGGTTATTCGAGGCAAAATGTTAAATAAAATTGTAGGCTGGAGTACTCCAGTTTTTATCGCTTATGTGGTGGCAGGCAGATGTGGAGTTGGAAGCGAACGTTTGAAATCGAAGCTTTCGTATGTTCACCTGGCCGGGCACCGCGCGTGCCGCTCGTTTCCTTGCAGCACCACCAGATGCCGCTCGCCTCCGCGTATCTGCGGAGGCGTATTTGTCATATATGCACGAAGGCATAGACGACGATTTGGCGGAGCTGCTGCGGAAGTTATATAGAGCAAACCGAGTAAAAAATATATGCGAAGGCCGAAAATGTAATGAAGTGGCAGAATTTCACCAACGACTCAAGCAAGGAAGTACGCTGTCTGCATTGTCCTTCAGCTTTATGAAAAGGACATAACAAGACGACTGGAAAACAGTCAAGCAGGATTTTATTTATCATACATGCTTAATGGACAAATGGCGCAACAGAACGTCCGCGGACTGATGCATGGGGCAGACATAGTGCTATTAGCGAACAATGCAAGAGGTTTACCGACACTTACGAATATGTGCGGCAACGCAGCGACAAACCTAGGCCCTAAGTTTAGCACAGAGAAATTCGGGATTATAATCTTTAATGAAGAGAGGAGTTATTACGTGCGGTTAATTCAGCAGCAAGTCATACCCATGCGTAGGCAATATATTTAAATCGGCGCATACATAACCGAAGGAAAGACGTCCGCCAATAATGCGTCCGCCAAGATAATCTAAAAATGAAACAGAAGTGGAACGGCAATAATCGAACATAGAGCCAATAAATCATAATTATCGCCGTCGCAGCGGCGGCGCCGGTTCTGCGGGGCAAAGCAAAAGAAGAGAAGGAAATAACCAGAAAGATCGTCTACGCAATGGATTTAAATTGCACTACGTACGTACGTGCATGTTGCCTGTGAAACCATGCTGCGTTCAATGAGTCCATCGTACCAGTTAGCAGTCAGCAACTCAGCTTAACAAAATACTCGGTGGAATATGTGTACGCCTGCACTTGTGCATATATATATATATATATATATATATATATATCATCAGCCTGGTTACGCCCACTGCAGGGCAAAGGCCTCTCCCATACTTCTCCACCTACCCCTGTCATGTACTAATTGTGGCCATGTTGTCAATGCCAACTTCTTAATCTCATCCGCAACCGCCCACCTACCTAACTATATATATATATATATATATATATATATATATTTATATTCGTGCTGCGACAGTTTTGCGCTCGCCCACACAGAGCTTCGCTGCATATAGATTCCAACTCGGTGGATTTGCTGCATTTCCCGTGCAACATTTTTTTCTACTAATGATGGTTCTCATAATGGCCTAGCGAGAACACCTGTACATCGTAATTTCATGTCGCGTGTAAGCGTGGCCATGTATGGGCATCGTAAATGCTCAGAGCACGTACATGTGATACCCTGTATTCTTTGAATCCACCATAGCAAGCACATTTGGAAGTTCAAAAGTGTTAAATTTGAGACTGGTAATTGTCAGCAGTCGCACGTTCAGATCCTCCAGTGCCGGTGAAACAGCTGTGGCTCATTAATTTTCCTACAGAAGTCACTATACGAACTCAGGCGCTAGTGTTTAAGGAAGCTGCAAGCACTAGGTTCAGCCATCGTAGGAATGACTACCAGCACAAAACTTTGCCTAAGTTTCTGGCTTTTAGTGTTCACACGGTTTTCCGACTTCGTAAATTCATTGTCTTAAACAAAATATTGCTCTGTAAGTGCAAATGGCAATATTACGCATGTCCCCAGTGATTAATCGCCTTGACGCGTTTATAAAACCATAATTAGCGCTTGGAAATTTAGAAATATAAAGTCTAATAAATAGCCCTACAAGACCGCTTTGTGCTTTAAGCCCACGGATTGCAGAAATCTATATACTAACCATCTTTCTCATGGTAGGGGACGAGCGCAACTCTAGAGTTTCGCATCTTAATTTCTTGTGGGAAGCTCTATGCTGTGGCTCGGCCTATGCGAATGGAGAGGACGAGCAGTGTGCACGTAGTCTACAAAAAACGTTCTGCATAAATCGGACACGCCTCTTTTTGGAATAAACATTTGCATCAGGAGCCGTGTCTTTCTTGTCATGTAGTTGTTCTTACTTACCGTCTTTATTCACATGTATAGCCCTCAAAGCACTGCCGTGAAATGGTTTGAGAAGGGGCGGAGGCGAAAAGGAAAGAGAGGCAGTCGTGATGGGGGAAGACTTGATGATCTACATTGGAGGGGGCTCAAGCTTTCGCCGGTACGCCTGAGATGAAGCCTGGTGCCTGTGGCTTAAGGCTCGATGTTCTTCCATGATTTCGCGCAGCGACCGCCATAGCTCATTGGCGGCTGCAGCGATGCTGTGCCTCAGTTTTGCCCACGTCTGGAGCGAGGTTGTTTGCCATTCCGTTGGGGGCCAAGCAGGGGCCCTTTGTTTAGTACCAGAATACAGAGGGCAGTCCCAGTCACCGTAGCGTTGCGATTCGGCAAGGAAAGTCAAGTCTGCCGTTTCTCGTTTACTTTACGTACGCCTTTACCATTGAGCTCTCGGGACGCGAGCGGTTGTCTCTTTCATTTCATTTGATTTCACTTATTGAAGCATTAAAGGCCAAGATGCATTACATAAGGCTTTTTTTTCTCTTTCGTGGTGAACCCTGATTGCCTGCGAGCGTTATGCGACGACTATCGTTGCGTGAGACATGTATCTAGATTCAAGTTCACGCATATTACTTTGCACCTGTCTGTTACTTCTCGTTCCAGTGGCTCTCTACGTGAACCTTTATACTGCCAACCACCACTTGACCTTCCTTGCTAGCAGGCATCTCGTATTTCTTGCTCTGCCGTTCTTACCTCGACTTTTACCACGCTCGATGTCTCATTGTTTGCTTTCTTTTTCTTTTCCACGCATCACTCATTCATGTATCTAACTTTTCAAAATATCTACTTTAAAACACTCACCGTCTATATTACCAGGTAGAGTTACATAGCGCCTATTCTCCCCTGGTATTTTTTTATTTAGTGGTATCATTTACGAGGCTGTACGTTTATTTCAAAGCTGTCGCAATCTTTTCGTTCCTAATTCCATTACGAAACGAAAGATACCAGACGACGTATTCGACATGCACGCTGTGCAAACAATAAATTTAGGTGTATTCACTTGTTACGAAGAGTATCCTTGAGAAGTGCAATATAAGCATGACGTGCTGGCTTGATTGTAGGGCCCAAAGCTTTCACAACGCGTTGCGCGCTGCTCAAAGAACCGGGCACATGATGACGTATTCCACTTCCGTATTTTCCGTTCTTTGTTGGAGCTGCGTGAGCGCCCAGTGGGTCAGCACGCAGCAGACTGCCCTGTAAGACAATAATTTGCGCAAGTTTCCCGCGCGAATGCTTATTGCGAGCGGTATATATATACGCCATATCGCGATATAGGAGCGTAAATTTCTTGGCAGTGGAGCCTGTGATCAAAGCTGTGGTAAATAAGCATGATGAGGGTCGTGCGAGTTTTGCTGCTGAATAAGAAAAAAATGCCAGGATAAAAATAAAGTGCGACGGACCTTGCTTGCATCAATGACTTTTAATACAAAAGACAATGTTGAAGCTACAGTTGTCCGCAGACCTAATTTTCGCACATTAATTCGATGTTGCAATTGCACGGCACCTCACATTTCCCCGGTGCGCTACAATTTTGTGTGTCATGAATTCACCTCTACAACGAAGTTTGTGCAAGGAAGTAAAGCTGCAATCGGGGGCAGTTGGTTATTGGCAGTTTCAGAAAAGCGCGTTGTTTGGAACAAAGCCTATGTAGGAACCACTTCAGAACGGCGCAATACTCATACTATACAAAGCGCACTAACAACTGTTTATTCACATCACAGGTCTACGATAGCATGGGAAAGTGAGGAGCATGCCATGGCGACAGCACGTGCAGCGAATGTTTCAGTGCGTGATCGATTGTTCTATCAGCTTAAATTCAATTGATGCAGAGATCGAACGCAACAAAACTGAGGACTTAACAAGCTATCCACAGGGTTGAGTTTTGTAAAAAGAATGCGCGCCTGTGGTAAACTTGTACCTCAAGCTTTGTTTATAGCTATAATTTTGTTAATAGTGCATACATATTTAACCAAAGCAACTAAAGTAATTAAAGTTCTTGCTGACAGCGTTGATATTAGCGCTATGGACAATCACGAATGAGGACAAATACCACGCTATGGGTTGTGGCATTTTTTCGCGCGCATCCTTAGCGCTGTTTAAACGCTGTCAGCTAGATCAACCATCTCACTCCAATCAAGTTCTTGTATGGCGTTTTGTGTGACGTGTGAACCACCCTTTATGAGGTCGTGCCCGTATTGGGTTTTGTTTGAAATATTGGTGAGTTTTTCTAAAATTATGCAACGAAATATCACGGTCACTAAAAGTTCACTTAGTGTGTGTGTATATATATATATATATATAACCCGCCGTGGTTGCTCACTGGCTATGGTGTTGGGCTGCTGAGCACGAGGTCGCGGGATCGAATCCCGGCCATGGCGGCCGCATTTCGATGGGGGCGAAATGCGAAAACACCCGTGTGCTTAGATTTAGGCGCACGTTAAAGAACCCCAGGTGGTCAAAATTTCCGGAGTCCTCCACTACGGCGTGCCTCATAATCAGAAAGTGGTTTTGGCACGTAAAACCCCAAATATTATATATATATATATATATATATATATATATATATATATATATATATATATATATATACACTCACACCAGGATGTGCTAAATCTAGCAGCACGTGCCGTTGGTGACAGAGCACCATGTGTAGGTGACGCGACAGTAAGCGCAAAGTTCAGGCGTGGGAGTTTTCACGGCCCAGCAGAACGTCGGTAAGCATCCATAGTATTTAACTTCTTGCATTTTGTTAGTTGTTGCACTTGCCTACTTATACTGATCTGGAAATTACGAGCTTAGTGCAATGACGTAGCATATTCGATTGCTTAATGTTTAGTTCTATACTTGACTCGTACCTAAAGACACTGGTTCCGTGACGCTGTGATACAGGGCTAAGGTAACCGCGTCCATTTTGAAAGGGTGGCTAACAATGTTACAGGAAGTAGTCTGCTGCTCATCTAAAGCTAGGCGACCTTATATATTACCCCGGAAAGTGAGCTCGAAATCCTATAATAATAATTCAAGGTACGCTAAATATATGCTGCTGCACCGAAAGGAGGGCTGTGTGTTCTCGCTTTTCCTGAAGCCGATCACGCACACGCATGTTGTCTTTAGTGGCTTTTATGTTATTGAGTATATAGTTCTTGTTTATTATGCCAACGTTACTGAGTATGGGCTACAGAAAACCAATATCGCATGACAGCAACCCTGGTCTTTCTCTCGTGGGCAGCACATGCATGCCGGGCTTATTGACTTTATAAGGTTCCCTCACGGTCGACTAGCCTCAAAATCCGCGCAAATAAGGTTAACTGTGTTTGATGGCTGCACCACTCTGAGCGCCAGCAGCAATATATGCAGTCTCGCGTATGCATTATCATCATTTGCGACGAAGGGAACGCGAGTTATAGTTGGCGGCCTAAACACGTTCCCGAAATGCGAGCACCTGTTCTGACATTGCCAAGACCACGCAGGCAAGATTACTTGAGCGCCAGCTTCACTGTTAAGTGTACCCTTTCCGTGTGCTCAAGTGCAGAGTTCCCTAAGCCACTTATTCTGCATCAGGATATGATTGATTGATCCTTTTGTATCTTTTCCTCTACATCATTTATAATTTGCGCGTGCCAAAATAACGTCCTGATACTGCTCTCGATAAAAAGAAATCCATATTAACGTTCCCTCAAGTTTGTTTAGCAAATGTTTCTCCAGGAACCTGGAGAATCGCAAGGACCCATGCTGGAGGATTAGCGAAGAATGGTCACAAATCCAGTGGCTTATACGAAATTACTAGATCGTAAAAAAATTAAGTAAGTCAAAGAGCACGCTGAATATAATGCGTTATTTTATTCAGACGACGGTGTGCTTAGATGCGCTTACAGAGAGCCGATAGTATGTTCTCAGGTTTTGCGTAGAAATTTATATTTGTGCAACACAGGACAGAGGTACACTTACTCTCACTACTTAGTTATCAGCGTACGGGGTTTTTAGGAGCCTGTTTCCTAATACTTGCATTCCGAACACATATGAGCTTTCTTTATACACCTCCACAAATATACGCGAAGAGGAAACGACGACAACAGCTAAAAGCTGGGGAAGAGGCAGAGAAAACTTCATTTTATAACATGCAACGTCACTGGTTGCAGATGCATCTATGGGATTGATCCTTAAGCGGCTTTCCAAACGCCGTGGCCTTTTGAGCTGTCAGTACATTCCTTACATGTGGTCGTTGTTCACGCACGGAAAACCAAATGTACTATGGAAAAAGCTCATTCCGCACTGTTAGATTTTATGTATGAAATTATCTTGATTGTGGCTGATGGTAATGACGAAATGTAGTAATCTTACTGACATTTACGGCGGATCGTAGTGAGTGGCCTGGAGAATAGCCATTTTCGAGTCGCTTTTCGCAACTGAAGTATGTATGTATTCTCGGGCAATTTGATCCATATCTATGCAGCAATTTCACGCAGATGAAGAGTAGGAACAGGGTCCCATACAGAACATCTCCCTGTATATCTCTCAAAGTAAGTTGGGTGAAAGAGTAAGTATATAGTTTCCTGTAACGCGTTACCTCAAGAGCTTACAAACTTTCTGCGCAAGATAATATTCTCACACAAACATTTGCAAGCTTCCCTGCAGTCATCAACGCGTAAAATCAGAACATCGTGTTCGGACAATCAAAGAAACAGCACGCTAATTATATATATATATATATATATATATATATATATATATATATATATATATATATATATATATATATATATATATATATATACCCGAACAAGTGGCTTTATAACCATATGTCAAAAAAGTTGACGTTATTTAGAAGCACTATATCTCGGAGCCCTAAAATCATGACTATCAGAAAGATATTACGAAAAAGGCTGCTTAACGAACGTTTCCAAGGGAGCTTTAGTTACAGCAGCAAGTCGGGAAAATTTAGAAAGTTGGGTTCGTATCGCTGCAACCCTCAGTAATGTCAAACGAGTAAGGTATAAGGCGGCGTCACTGCATTAAAGTACCCTAAAAACACAGAAATAAACTGCGTCGAAGAAGCCAACATACAGTGCACACGCATGCATATTTATTTATTTATTCACAGTATCTTGTAGGCTCCTTGTCGGACCATAGTGTAAGGAGGACATTAACCTGGTAATTAAACATGCGGTGACAAATACACAAAAATATATGATGCATGTGTGCGGTAAAAAGCAAAGCGAAAGTGAAAAAAAACAAGATGGCATTACACGCGACAAATAAGAACATGCGCTAAAGTCTGTACTAAAAATGCTGATTATGATCACAATGCTCATAGTCAAGCGAGAATACAGATAGATAAGAAAAGTTATGCAAGGTTTAACTTAAAACTAATGTCATCAAGGAAAAAGCAAAATGCGAGGGAACACGTCAGAAGCAAGTAAATTGGGTATTCAAGTAATTGGGTATTCAACAGGTATTCAACAGTTAGAACGCTATTTAGGCACGAGATTTTCGTGCAGGTGGTCATGGAATGGTGGGCGATCTCTAATAATTACGATATCGTCAGGAAGATCGTTCCAAAGTGAATGACATGCGACAACTCTCATGAGTTAAACGCTTCTGTTTTGCCGCAGATACCCTTGATGCTAACGTGATTATGGAGCCATCGAGACATGCGCAATGGAGTTTTCAAGTTTAGGACAGGTGGCCCGATGTGGTTGTGTATCCGTGAAGCAAACACAAAAGGGAAGCGGAACGGCGAATTTGAAGTGGGTGCAGTGAATTTTCAAGTTTCATTTTCGTAATGCTAGATTTGCGATCATCATTTGCAGAAATGAGCCGGGCAGCCTGGTTTTGTGGGCTAGGCAGTATTATTTAGTCTCTCTTTTTAACTGCACAATTAAAAAAAATGCCTATGGCAGATGGCGCCATTCTAATCCTTGATATAAATTACTCGATGAAGCGGGTCATTTCTTCCAGGAGAAACCAAATATTCAATTGAATATTAAAAGTAATTACGCAAATCAATTTTTTAATAAAGTACTTTACGCAACCTATTTATATCTACGAATTATATCCGCTCAGTTCGCACGGTGTATCTACTTGTAACGCATTCTGTGGACAGCACCAGTTCCGAAATATAATTTTCATAGTGTCCGGCGGAACGTCGCCGGACACTATGAAAATTATATTTCGGAAATGGTGCTGTCCACAGAATGCGTTACAAGTAGATACACCGTGCGAACTGAGCGGATATAATTCATAGATATAAATAAGTTGCGTAATGTACTTGATTAAAAAAATTAATTTGCGTAATTACTTTTAATATTCAAATAGAACTTCGAGCCGTCACCTGAGGCCACCACATCAAGAACTGCCGGACTATTCTTTACTAAAGTTTCTTCTTCTTCTTCTTCTAGTGTCCGGCGCAATGCATTGGCGTTCCAGTTTTTTCTTTTTTTAGGCGACCGATGTTTTGTACACTGAAGCGCAAAAGTAGCTGGAGCACCAATGTATTTGAACGGACATATTGAAAATTATTATTTCGGAACTGTTGCTGTCCAGGAAATTCGTTGTAAGTGGATACGCCGTGCGAATTTATTGGCTATAATTCGTAGGTTGAAATATGTTGTCCTAAACTAATTAAACAGAAAGTTAATTAGCATAGTTACGTTAAGTATTCAAGTGAAAATTTTGATTTCTCGTAGAATTAATGGCCGCCTCATCGAGCATTTTAGATAAAGGGTTCAAATCTGCCACAGGCAATCTTCGAAAAAAAATGGATATACAAAAGAACCACTGGTCGACTTCCTGAAGGATTTTAGTGTGACATCTGCCCGTCATCAGGCAACAAGACGGAGCGATAGAATCACGCCCTCTGAGAACCATTATTATTAATTTCAGAGAAGGCAAACCAATGCTGCAAAGAGTGTAGTTGGGTTTCACGCTGCATCCTGTAGAAGAATACCATGGTGCGACTTTGAGATGCTACAACTGCCAGAGATTTGGAGATTTAGCGAAGAACTGTCGCAGTCGGTGTCGCTGCAAGATATTCTAAGAAGATCACAACCATTCAGTGTGCAAGTCTGTGTGTCAGCCAAAGTGTGCCAACTGTGGCGGAAACTGCACAGACTCCTACTCCGGATGCCCTAAGAGCAGGGCTGCCTCACAGTTACTTAGATCCCCCTAACCTCGATACCGCAAGATATGCGCCTCCAATTCTCAACAACAAAAAATGAAAGAGCAAGGGAACAATTTGAACTATTCTGCAGCTCTAAAGCACTCAGGTCGACAACATTCCAACAGCTAGCCTTGTCCGCCGACATTCTAGGCAACGCCCTCAGCCATTGACACAGCAACCTCATCTAACATCTGAGCGACTACCTCAGGATTCGCCTCAGCCACACCAGTCATCCCAGCGACCATGCTAGTCAGCTCTTCAGCGATTTGCTCCGATCACACAAGGAGCTTCAGCGTCGTTTGGTGCTAATTGGTCTTTACCCGTGGCACAGATGATCCTGCCTATGCTATTCACAGCTCTGCGTGCAATTCTCAGTGCCATTCCAAACGCAAACAACTTGCCAAAACTACAAACAGGTCCATGGCAGGCTTGAAATGAATAACCGTTGCAAAAAGGTTTTTATACTTCAGTGGAATGTTTAAGCCTTCGTAATAAATCAGCTGATTTTCGCAAACTACTAGGTCAACATAACTTTCCTGTTTATGTATACAGGAGGCAGGTGTACGAGAAGACTTTCGTCTTTCAAACTATATATATATATATATATATATATATATATATATATATATATATCATCGCGCATTGCTGGAAATAGCAGAGTGGTATTATGCGTGAGAAAAGACCTGCCGCCCTATTTAATACAGTGGAGCGATTCAGATAGACCCGAGTTCGTAGCATGCAAGATATCTTTTAGAAATACATGCGTCACAGTGATAAGTCTTTATCTACAATGTTCTAGCAAAATATCTGTGGACAGCTTGGTGAATACGTTCTGTATCGCAAACTCACATGTGCTGGTTTGTGGGGACTTAAACGCCCCTCATTCACTGCCCCAGATGACTTAAACATAATCTGGGGCAGTGAATGTAATGATTCCCGCGGAAGCATTATAGAGTGCACCGCAGAAAAAAGCAATTTGATCGTGAACGTTCTTGCGGGGGTTTCATTACTCAAATTGTATATATGTTACGCTGTGGTCACAAGACCTTCTTGATGGCGTTGAATGGTGAACAGACATAGAAACGCACGTTAGTGATCATTTTCCGGTCCGGGTAAAACATCTTCTCATACGGAATAAAGGGACCCAATGCTACACAAAATATACAAATTGGCAAAGTTTTCGTCACTATTTAAGCAACTTACTGGGTGAAAATCTGAACTTTCAATGTTTTGCACACATATTGTGTGAGTCTTACAAGATCTGGACAAAGTAAGTCATTGTCCTAAATGAATACGATGCAGTTGACGGCAAATAAGAATGTATAAGAGCAATTAGAAGATGCGCTGAACATGCTTACCGCCGCAGCGGAAAACTGGATGTCTACAACATGGCACAGGCACAGAAAGTTCAGTCAACTTCGGGCAGACGCTTAAAAAAAATTAGGTACGAGAGGATGGCGAGAATCCTGCTCGTCGTTGTCTCATTTAACCTCAGGATATGGTCAGTTGTCCGATCTTTTAGTGGTCCAGTTATCCAGAGCCATCCTTTCCGAGCCATTGCCGTAGCTCGAAACACTCCGGAAACATCTGCTGCTGACGAATTTTGTCAAGTTATATTCAGACCAGGAATTCGTTTACTTGACTACAATCTACAAGTTCAACTACACTAGCAGAACAGAACGTTCGTGCGTGCTTTATGTCACAGCACCCATAACTTGACTGTGAGCTTAGATAAATTGAAATGTGACCTTTACGTTATGCCGTACAAAGACAACCGCAGCCCCAGGCAGTGTAACGTATGTGACGTTAAGAACCTCGGTCCAGCAGGAAGAATGGCTCTTTTGGAGATCTTTCATGATATCTGGATAGGAGGGACTCTTCCAGATTCATGGAAATTAGCTCGGGTAATTCCAGTACTGAAACCAGGAAAGAATCCGCTTTGTCCTGATTCCTACCGATCCGTCAGTCTCACAAGCTGTTTTTGCAAACTAATGTAGAAGATGTAGACAGTCGACTGCAATGGTGGTGTGAACACACAAATGTGTTTTCCATATACATGACTGAATTTTGACAAATGCAGGCATGTGGTGGCACGCAGGCATGTGGTGCTCAAATCCTGTTTTACAGTAGACGGAATATAAGCCATGTTTTCTTCCAAATTTCTATTTTTTTACATTTCTACCATAGCGGAAGCTCATATTAGAAGAATCTGCGTTCTGTGTATTTGCGGACTTTGTAATCATCATTACCAATGACTTGCCTGTAGTCATACACTATAAAACAAAGAAAACATGCATTAACTGCAGCATACGCAGGCATGTGGTGCTGAAATCTTGTTTTACAGTAGATGAAATACAAGCCATGTTTTCTTCCAAATTTCTTTTTTTTTACATTTCTACCCTCGCGGAAGCTCAGCCTACTAGAAGAATTTCCGTTCTGTGTATTTGCGGACTTAGTAATCATCATTACCAATGACTGGCCTGTACTCATACAGCATACGGGCTTTAGCCCCTATTTGCTCAGCTAAATGCGCGGCTTCGTTATAGCTCAGGCCGGCCTGTCTGCTTTTATGTAAATAAATTTTTCTTCCTTTCTTTCTTGTTCACGCTTCTGCGAAAGTTCAATGACCTCGATGGTCCCGTGCTGGCATATGTTGGTGATAACAAATTCGATGGCAGAACGCAGTGACCAAGCAAGCAACAGCAAGAACAGCGTGAGCGCACTATGTAGGTGTTGTTTCACAGGGCGCACAAACACGCTGTATCGTGCCTCTCGTGATACGACCGCCTTTGCGTGCTCAGTTGCCTTCGCGACAGCGACGCATACCTTACAGGGCAGGTGCAGAAAAGCACTAGTGCGTCCCGAACGCAAACACGGCCAAGATGAAAGACCACACGCGAAACCGCTAAGACTTTCTCTGTGTCTCTCTGGAGGTTTTTGAAAGCGAGCGCTTCGAACACGCGATTCGAGGATTTAGGGCGGGGTATAAGAGAGATCCCAGATGGCCATAGGAGCCATCGACTTATAGCGTAGAGACGCCTTCTCTTTCATTAAAGCGGAGGGGTGTTGCTGTACCTCGCATCGATATACATTTTTTTTTGCTTTGATTTACACCAACCCTTGAGCACATACGTCGAAACAGGGGAGTGGGGGGAGATAAGAGGACAAAAATAAGATATAGTCGATTCAAAATATGGGGGCAACAAGAGAGCATGCCCTTAACTAAAATAGATTTTGGCAGCACCAGTGAGAGATAAAGAAAATTGATGATTCTTTTTAAACGTTACTCAAGAATAAGAAAAGGAATATTTGTCTTTCATTCGAAAGTAGCACGAAGCTATAAAGCAAGTATGTGTGAGTTTTTCCAAAATAAATCTTTGCAGTTGAAGTAAAATTTGCCTTGCTCTACGGATCGAACGCTGCAGCAAGATCATTCCGGAAAGGGGGAGGGGGAGGGGAGGTGCAGCTTTACCATATGAGCTAATCCGCAGATAGCAAATGAAAACATGAAGTCGAATCGTATTAGGCAACCCAAAATAGATTAAAAGCAGATTAGTTGAACGCAAATCCACCAGATGAAAAGAGTTATATGAATGAGAAAGTTTTATCCACTCTGTGGATAATGGGGTTAAGTAAGATGCAGCTTGTAGTTTTGTGCTACGTTTGCATAAGCGTCGATATGTCACAGCGGCACTCCCACTAAGCGTTTCGACCGCATAAGCATTACGTACTAAGTGTTACAATTAAATTAACATTATTTACTAAGCGTTACAGTCACGTGAGCGTTACTCCCTCACGCTTAGCTCGCCAGTCACTTATTAGGAGTTTGTGCCACAGATGACATTATGTTTTTTCTTTACTCTGCTGCGCCGCTATGGTTGCAGGCAGGCTATTATACTTTTCCCACATAACTCAAAACGTTCATTAGTTATCGCAACTGCACCATCAATATCCATTTCAACTTGCTCCTGCAAAACTGTTTTATCTCTAGATGAAAAAAGTTATCCCTTATGATAACCCGATGGTGGGCAGCGAGATCAACTAGTCCCCCCATAACATGTTGCACTAATATAGCCTAAAGCCCCCCTATTTCGTTGAAGCAGCTTCTTTCTAGAGCACGACAGAGGCAACCATCTCTCATTTACTTAGTTGAAGTCCTGGCATTGCATTTCGCACTCCGGCATCTTTTCCGTTCATAATCTCCATTTATTTTCATTTAATCTACGGAAGAGATCGGTTGCTCAAAGTTGTCATTCTAAGAACCTGCCGCTTTTATTGTTTCCATCAGCTAAGAATAAACCAAAGAGAGAAAACTTGGGAGTTGAATTGTTAAGGTGCTTGCAACCAAAGAGACTTCTTATTCAGTCTGCCTAACGAAAAACCACTTGTCCCTATGAGCCTACATTAAGGTTAATCTTGCAATATGTAGTTCCAGCCTGTAATGTGTTCTCTCCTTTACTTCGTTCGGTCTGTTGTCGTAGTCAGTAATTCAGAGCCCCGCGTGAATTATTTACTGGCTAATACATAGAGTGCGTACTCTCAACTTATTCGAGCTCTCAAGAGCTGGCCATGGTATAATTAGTAATGCTAATACTGATCACAGCAGCCCGCCGAGAAAATGAAACGCATTATGGTGGAATTAGTGTCGATTGTTGTACTTGCTTTTAATTTGTTTCGTTCTAGCTTGTCTCTTTTCCAAATTTCATGCTTTAACCAATGGCTTCAGAGTAAAAGAGACGTCACTGTTTCTTTTAAACGCGAAAACTAAGCGGTGCCTTATTGCAAAACGCACTTCTCGGGGCTTCGTTTTAATATGTGCCGCTGTGCTGATTTAACAATTTGCCTATATAGAAACGGTTCGTCATTATACTTCTTTCACATGAAAGGCCTTCCTCTCGACCCTGCAAGTTACATCTGAAAGTGAATTAAGGCGCCTTCGAGTTTACAAAGACAAAAACCTTCGTCTATCTCTTTGGAACCTGTAAAGAGAATACCATCTGTTCATTGAAAATTGCAATCATAATACTAATCGCTTCATTGCTGCAAGGACAAAGCCTACGGGAGTGAAGTAAGGCCCCACCAGAGTTTAACGTTCGTAAAATATGGCGGGAGTTCACGTGAGGACATCAATGAAAACATTACTGCACGAAAGGTTGAATGCACGGAACAAGCCCATAGAACGACAACGCCTAGCGCAGTCTACTTTACTCGTACTCTTGCGCAGTGGAAGTGGTGGTGGTGGAAACTTATTTATTTGCAGTAAAATTGGTGTGGAGAGACTCTGGGTGGTCGGATGTCCTTGGCTTGCGGTGGGGGACTCTCAGTCCAGGGCTCCACTTGCGGCTGCCGTTGTACGGGCCCGGTCAGTCACACTGAGCTGACCATTCAGGCTCTTGCTGGTCAGCAGCTCCTTCCATCGCTGCGCCGTGAAATATGTACCAGCCATGACTTTCCTAAAAAGTGCTACCCTTTAACAAATGTCAAATGTGAAAATTGCCGAGCGACACTTGCCTGGAAAACACTTCTAAACAGGGATCAGCAGTTGTGAGACCTAAAATTGCGCACGTTCGGTGAAAAAGATACAATGAGTGTGACGAAGTTCATACGAAGAGCGTATATTGTCGCGTAGGTTCTTTATTCTTTAATTGTGTGTTAAAATTAGGAGCGTCAAAGTAGAAAAAATCTATGCGTCTTAAGCGGCCAGTCGCACAGCAATTTTGCGTGCATTCGCGGGCTTTTTTCGCGCTCGGAAAATCACTTTATGTAGCACGTATTGCGCAACAGAAAGCTATATCGGGAAGTCATCATATATCCCTACAATTTTCTCATTGACACTTTTAATATAAATGTAATATCTGAGAAGTTCACTAATTATTTAAAAATGATTATGTGATTAGGCTGAATGCAAAAAAAAATCTCGGTATCTCCAAGCGACAGCAAACAACTTTAGCTTGGTTCTGTGCTGCCACGTGACATTTGCATGTATTTAAATCTTGGTGCATGATAGTTGAGGCACTCTGTATGTGACGAAGGCCAATCTACCAACCACCAATACTGTTGGGCAGTAAAGTAAAGATCGCCATTTAATCATGAATATGATTGCGTTGTCATGCCACTGTCGTCAATTCAGGTTCGTCACCCGATTCTCATCAAGGGGGCCGATCCCGAAGACAATGTATGTCGCATATAGCGGAAGCATGGAAATGTCGAAATGACACTACAGGTTCCAAGTAAATGTGTCCTAAAATAAGTTGCGCCGGCACATTACTTCAATGCTAATCGCATTAACGTCCACACGTATCTTGAGCTGGCTTCTGCCCGAATAGTTTCACCACTACACGTCGAACGACAAAGTAATACGAGTGAACGCGCACCTTTGTTCTGCGTATTAAAACAATGTGTCACAATATAAAACTTGTGCGTACAATGCGGCCTCATATGTATCTCCAATGCACACAGAGAACTTCATTTAGTAACGGATGATATTGAACAGCTTACTTGAAGTCCTAATCTTGGGGTAGTCCTTTCTTAGAAGCCGCGTATTTGCTATCGGGTGCTTCGCCTTATGCACAAGTATCCCTGAATTTCGATCCACAATGTAGTGAGAGTGAGCGCATTTATGTTCAAGGTTTCCACAAATCACTACATTATGTAAAGTCAGCTCATAATCTTTAACGCGGATAGGCTTATTAAATGGAATAGCGGATAATTTTCAACGGCTTCCTTCTTTCCTTATTCTTGGGCCACTGAGTACGTGTCATTGTCTATGTGCCACTATAACACATATGGCAAAGCAGCCATCAAGGTACCTACATATGTAATCTACCTCTCTGTGCTACACCTCCCATCACCGTTATTCTTTCTAGAAGCATGAAATATTGTACCTTCATGACATTACTGCGTCGACATCTCACATTTTGCATCTGCAAGAACTGTTGTTTGTATTTCGGCGAATATTGTGAATGAACTAGTGCATAAACATAAACATTACATGTAACAATAATGTTGTGGCCTGCGTGTGTGAAGATTGCACATATAGTATTGAAATAAAATAAAGAAAGTTCTTGAATATTTGCACTCCTTATTACACGGAAAGCTCGGCATCCTGGCCACACAATATGTCACGTCGCCTTTAACCCGCAAAACACGGCACAACTATAGCTTAACTCCTCATTTTGCAAAAAAAAAAAAAATTCCACAAGTTTTCATTTTTATCGGAAACATTAACTGACTGTAATTCACTATCTGGAGAGCTTTTCACGTGTGGAAACTTTCAAAAAGGCCATTAACAATATTTTTAACCTCTGACAGAGAGTTTCTTGCCACTTTCATTGTGGTCCTTTTGGAGGTGCCATATCTGTATATGTATTTGGAAGTGTTTTATATCTACATGCATGCACCTTAACATATATGTACATTGCTGTTTGTGCAATGCATCGTATTCTTTCGTTGAATTTGCCCTTTCGGGTTGGACCAAGAAGGCCCGCAGTATCATATATATATATATATATATATATATATATATATATATATATATATATATATATATATATATATAAAGTGCCAGGTATCAAGTTTAGTTCATCATCAGCCAACCTATATTTCTGCCGCAGGACGGCCTCTTTTCCCAGCGTTCTCCAATTACCCCAGTCTTGCGCTAGCTGATTCCAACTTGCGCCTGCAAGTTTCCTAATTTAATCACCTCACCTAACTATCTGCCCTCCTCGACGGCGCTTCCTTTTCCTTGGCCCTCTTTCTCTAACTCTAATGGACCACCGGTTATTTTCCCTACTCAGTGCACCGCCTCCCCAGCTCCGTATATTTCCCTTAGTGTCAACTAGAATATCGCTTATCACCGTTTGGTCCCCGATCCACACCACTCTCTTCCTAACTCTTAACGTTCCCCTAACATTTGTGGTTCCATCGCTCTTTGCGCGTTCCATGACGTGTTCTCGGGATAATTTTAGCCTCCATGTTTCTGCCCCATATATTAGCACTGCTAGTATGCAATGATTGTACAGTTTCCTTTTCAACGACAGTGCTAAGCTCCCAGTCTGGATTTGGTAATTCTAAATAAGTCCAATAGTTGCAATACTTCTTCTAAGCACGTAGTGAATAGCGTTGCAGCGATTGTGACTCCTTGCCTAACCCTTTCTTGATAGGGAATTTTCTACTTTTCCTGTGGACAACGAAGGTAGCTGTAGAATCTTTGCAGATGTTTTCCAATAATTTCACGTATGTCTCCTCTACTTCTTTACTATGCAGTGATACATTACGTTGATTGTACTCCGCCGATTTGTCAATTGCCTTATTGATGACATGGGTGTGATTCATTGTAGAATACCCCTTTCTGAACCCAGTCTGTGTCTTGGTTGATTGAAGTGTTGCCCATATTTTATTTGAAATTGTCTTGGGGAATATTTTATACAATACTGAAAGCAAGCTATGCAGCTATGGCTATAATTTTTGAATTATTTAGCGTCTCCTGTCTTACGGATTATTATAACGTTGGCATTCTTCCCGCACTCTAGTACCCATGAAGGAGTGAGGCATTGCGTATAATAGACCGCAAGCTTTTCAAGCATAGTATCTCCTCCAGCTTGGATTAAATCGACTGTTATTGCATCTTCTCCTGACGCACTTCCCCGGAACATGTCTTGCAAGCTCCTTCTAACTTCATCGCTACTTACAGAAGGAGCTTCTGTATCCTGTTCATCACTATTTACAATAAAGGTAGCGCAACCGCTCTGATACTGTACAGGTCATTATAGAGTTCTTCTGCTGCTTTTACTATGTCATTGAAATTAGTGATGACATTACTCTCCTTATATTTCACGGCATGCATCCTGCGCTGTGTTACACAAAGTCTCCTTGGCACTCATGTCATGCTGTGACCATATTTGATGCTTCCTTAATTTTTACTAGGCTGTAATTTTGAATAACGCCAATCTTTTTCGTGTTTGTCAGCTTTGTCAGTTCAGCGAATTTCTTCGCTGAACTGTCGAACGGTGGGCATGGAACCACGGCGAGCATAGAACGCCATCCAAAACCACAAAACAATCTTTTTATGTCAGAATTATAATACTCCCCCTTCTAGATCTGCTTACACTGCAGCACAAGCTATGACGTGTGCTGATGCACTTCTAGTCTGCAACGAGAAGTAGTTTCATGCTTCGTCGTCGCATATTATAATGAAGCAGAAGACATTCTACGCACTGAAACAACTAAACACACGTTTTTGTTTTAAGCAAGAACCCAACGTCAATAAAGCCATGGGAAAAAATGAACCTGCTAGAAAAAGCCGTAGAGAAATATCGTGGTATCGTGGTATGGTGCTGTGAATTACCGTTCACTGTTTCGCGATGCGTCCCTTCCAAATGAGGGGAGACAGCGTTCTGTACTCTTAGTGACTTTGTCCATTCTGCTGCGCTGCCGTCCGCGGGCCCTGCGCTAAGTCCATTTGCTACCCGAGCACTGTAACGCAAATAGCTTTCCACGTGCTTAGTGGATTGAGGAAGGAGCTCTTAGAGGGCCCCAACATTAATGAGATGTTGGCCAACCACATCGGGGGACTGGATGCAAAATCTTTGTTTATGCCGATTCACGTAATTCCCTAATTTCCATGATTCTTTTCAGTTTCTGAGGCGGGCAAAATGGAGGAAATTCAGAGAATAGTCAAAGTATTGTCACGTGGTGGTGACGTTAGAGAACACAGTAGCAATACTGTACACGACAAAACTAACTTTTATTGGGCGAACCTGTGCCCACAAAACAGGCTAGCACAACGATAGCGGCTAACATGGTCGGCGATTGTCGAAAATCTGATCAACGGGTCAAGCCCGTCGGCTTTTATACATCAATCGTCGAATGTTCCAGACTAATCAATGGGACCCGCGTGTATTCCACAAAGTTCTACACCATTCGCGTCAGGCGATGAAATCAGATAACATAAGGTTCGGCGACAACAGACAGCGAACGGAAGCATCGATAACTTTCCAGAAACTTCGGATACATGCAGGTGCGTCCCGCGCTGTGCGATAACATTTGTCAGGCGGCGAAACGTGGTCACCCGACAAAGATAAATACACGTGTCAGCATCACAATTAAGGCAGTAATATGTAGCATGTGCTCCAGCCAGAGCCTGACTCGAACATGCATGCTATCTTATTGAGAGAAATAATCCTTTGCGATGAGTCGGGTGTTCTCCTTTCGATATAAGTGCGGACGTTGTTTGAGATTGCCGATAAAATGGGACAAACAAATAGAATTCTGTAACGACATACTGAACCACGCGCTCGCTCATCGGTGTCTTCTTCAATATATATGGAAACCGACTAGCCGAAGTCAACACCTTTCTAAATTTTGCTGCTGTTCACTGCAATTTCTGTGATAGACAAGACGACTGAAGTGTAACCTATAACAAGCGCACTATTATCTAGTTGACCCATTGTGTCAAGCTTTATTTGTACAGCATATATATATATATATATATATATATATATATATATATATATATATATATATATATATATATATTCTTCAAAGTTCAGCACCCAGGACCTGACTTAACATACCTGGAAAGAGCCGACGAACTTTTAGGAAGACTTATTTACTGAACGTTTTCGGCTGGTGGACCAGCCTTCGTACTCTGACTACTCTGACGAAGGCTCGTCCACCAGCCGAAAACGTTCAGTAAATAAGTCTTCCTAAAAGTTCGTCGTCTCCTTTCTGCGTGTATATATATATATATATATATATATATATATATATATATATATATATATATATATATATATATATATATATATATATATATATATATATATATATATATATTAGGTACATAGGTATTAGGTATATAGGATATTAGGTACGTACAGAAGGAGGTACTAGGGTAAAAGGCCGAAGGGGGACCTCCTATACGACATTTGACATGAACACTAAAAAATCTAGTGCAGTATTTAAGCGGTGTGCCTATGCCAATTGCGAAAAAAAATATGATGGAGAGAGAGAGAGAGAGAGAGAGAGAGAGAATGAAACCTTTATTTGAAGCAGTGACTTGTCAGTCGAGGTTGGAGGGTCCCTTATTCCAGGAACCCTCTGGCTTGGATCGCCTTCCGGGCCCGGGCGACGAGTTCGCGCTGGTCGACCAGGTCGCAGCATGGAGATCGCAGCCTGCCACGTTTCATGGAGGAGGTTGTGTCTGCGTCTTCTGCTACTAGTTGTGCCGCTGTGATGGTTTCTCTGGTTTTCTTGCATTGCAGTAGGAGGTGCGCCAGGGTGTCTGGCACGTTTCAGTGTGGACAGGTGTAGCTGTATAGCGTCGGGTAAAAATGATGCAGTAAGCTTCCATGGGTAAAGGTATTGCTCTGGAGTCCCCTGTAGTCGGTGCCTTCGTTTCTCGTTAGCTTTAGAGATAAAGAAAGAAAAGGGGGTGACAAGGCAGCGAGATAAAACGCAATTACATTGAAAGAAGAAATGAGCGTACATTAGAAGTCAGTGCCGCGCTCGCATTTATGACACTACTAAGCCCTGCTTGTATTAGGGGGTGAGCCATTAGAGTGGCGAAAAGAAACACCTCGATATTCCTCAAGTAAACCTTAAATTCCAGATGCATAGTCATCAGCTTGGAGAATTCTGCTACGTAGCTGTATACGTAACTCTCCATTTTATATAGGTGTTCATAGTTAACGCAAAAAAAAAAGAAAATAAAAAGAAAAGGCGGGTCGGCAGGCACCAGATTTGTGTGACTTTGCAGAATCATGGCTTAATTCACAGAAAAACGGTTTCTTTGGAGCAGTTGTAATAACAACATAAGTTGCCTATAGTTAAACCGCATAATTTTAACTTTGCCTCCATGTCACTCAGAAAACTATAAACGAGGTGACTCGTTTATTTCTCCAGGGAAAGTGCCAGCACATCGTATACCCTTTGCATAAAAAGAAAAATTAAGGGTTAAGTAATTATCTGCAATCATCGTATTTGAACCAGAAATATTACCCTCTTCCCAAACGTCACCCTTAATATTGCTCCCATATCCACCAAATGCGAACTTCATGTTATATACGCCATTGGGAAATACAGACGATAACGGTCGTATAACGCTTTCAAACACTTGTTAAGTATTTTTTTCTTCAGAAGGCTAAAATTTATTTATGCGCGTCAAACTTTGTTTGAACGTAAATTGGCTTTAATATTTCATTCATTTCCATTATATTCGACTTCGGCGATAATTTAGCTTTTGCGGGAGAGCCTTCCTAAATCGAAATTGTAACTTTCTTGAGCCACAGCTTATGTAATTTACTGCATAAGCTGTAACTAACGCACAGATTTTAAACTCAGCCGACACATCAACCATAACCCATCCTCTATATTCATGAAATGTAAACAAGTTAACTTGTTCAGTTCAACGAGGAAACATCGGTTACCTCATATAACGCATCGTGATGAAGAGAAAACGGGTGTTCAGTAATTTGCAAAGCTCCTAGAATATCTTGAAACGTTGAAGTTTTGCGACACATTATACATAAAATGCTCCGGAAGTTGAACTAAATGTGAAATCGCACTGATGTAAAGTTGTCTTGGAAGAGTGGGAAACAGTGCAAATAACATCCTTATCACGTTTTAGAGCAGTTGATAAATTCATAGTTTACAGAAGCTTTAACTTCGCATTCCCTTTAGGTACAATATTCTCTGTATATTTGGCAAATGTCGCTTTGCTGGCAGTTGTTCTCCAACGACTGGGTGCCAAGTTCTGCACCGCTTAGAAGAAACACACGGCTCACGAGTGCGTGTAAACGCAATTTACTGCCAAGGCTTTATTAACCGACACACTATTAAATTTGACTACACATTATCCTACTTCAATGAAATACAAAAGTTATTCATTTAGTTCACTGAAGACTTCACAGAAAAATACTACGTGCCTCTTGGAACGCACAAAAACAGGCACAAAACGAGTGGTCCCTTATTATTGACAAGACGAAGGATGAAGCCAAGAACGTTGACTTTCCCGCAGACTTAGAATGTTCCCCTTTCTGACAGGCTGTGAGCTTGGTGTTCCATGTATTCTGGAACGCTGGAAAACATAGCAGACAACGGTCGATTTGCGCTTGAAGGCACTTGATGAGGGAATTCTTTACAACGGCTGTAATTTATGCGCACGCATATAACTTCGCCCGCCTATTGGACATTATGCTCGTCCCATTTTGACCAAGTTTGAGTATTGAGACGTTTACTTTTCAGTGAGAACAGTCTAAATTATACACTTTTGGTAAAACACACACATGTCTCTCCGGAGCAGTTGAATGCATAATTGACTTTTATTGCGATGTTCACTATAAGGACACGCCAGGTAAATTTTCGCGTCGTCGGGGTCGGGGTCGCGGTGAGGTGCCACATAAAGACTAAGTGCGATTAGGTTGTCGCGGGCCGCATGCTGTGGGGGCGATAAAAAAAAAGAAACGTGCGAGAGTCCGATGCCAAATTTCCAAATGTTTTCGTGTGATATATATATATATATATATATATATATATATATATATATATATATATATATATATATATATATATATATATATATATATATATATATATATATATATATATATATATATATATATATATATATATATATATATATGTATGTACTGCAACGCCACGGACAGAACGATGATTATTGAGCCCGAAGACCCGGCGAACGCCCAGCATACCAGACGTTGATCATGAAGACACACCGACAACCAAGAGGAAAATCATAGTCATATCATACAGGAGAAGAAGCGCAAAATAAATGCTTACAATATGCGTGCGTGCGTGCGCGCATGAACATTCTGAACATTTTACATTCTGAAGTCTTTGCACTTATATATGATTTCTTTGTATCCCATCAAGAAAGATAATTTTGCATTATTTACCATGCGAGTATCCGTAGCTAAATATTCTGCGAACTATTGTTTAAAGAGTAGTTTTCTCCAATTATTGAAAGGCTTCATTCTTTTATTAGTTTCCCATATAGCTGTGGCATTTCTGAGTTGTGAGATTCCTAGTAAAGTATAGTTGTAACGTGTACGTGTTGGTACCTTCCGCCCATAACACTTTTCAAGATTATTGTCGTGTGCCTCTTCGCCCATTGGCAACATTTTTGGTTAACGAATCTTGTTCTTCTTTCCACATCGCTCTCAACTCTCACAACTATCCAATGACGTTTATGCTGAGCCTCGCATTTACGCGCGGTCTTCAGCTTTCGGAAGAAAATATGGGTGTATGTTCTGTATCTACCTCGCGTTAACGAGTTGCTCAGGGACACCCACTCAAACATAGCGTTATGCGAAGCTTATACTTATTCTTCTTTGTCACAAGATTATCTACAGCACGATCAAATTTCGCCATTTGTTCTCTTTTCAAGCCGCCAGCAGACCGACCCGTGAATCAAAACCTAATATATCTGCCAATGTGGGTAGGACGTATAGTTAGATGCCGAAACGCTGAAGGGTTCCTTAAATTCACCGAGACATGAACACCAGCCCTCGGGCCTACATATTCCGTAAGCATCAACAGACGATTGCCAAATATAGTTCAGTCCTACGGAATCGCAAAAATGATGCCGAAATCAGTTCGAATTCTAGAAAAAAAATAAAGAGCTGCCTTGTTTTCTTTCTGGAGCGAAGCTACCGCTTATAGTGAAGAACAAATTATGTGGAAAGCGTCTGCTCTATTTTTTAGGCTGAGCGATTCTCTAAGTTAAGGTCAGGTCATATGACGTGCTATATAACAATAGTCAAAGTATGCCACTGTGCATCCTGGTACAGTGGACTTACAAAGAGCGGCGCCCTCTTTTATCACTGAACAAGGCTAAGGAAGCAGCTCAGGCGATACCATTTTACCTCGTTTGCGGGAATCAATACTTATTGATAGGGAGCCTGAGTTCTGAGGTCATATATGAAATTCATGCCTGCTGCTCACGGAGGATTTATTTTTTAGTATTCTCGTTGAAAGAGTGTTGTTTTCTGGTGTCACCAAGCTGGGTATTTTTATCATTCTGCTGGAATAACTTCTTGCCCTCAAAATCCACCGGCGGTTCATGTTTATAAACCATTGTGTCTCGAAAAGAAAAAGCTACCCTATTGCAAAAACCAGCGCCACTGGGACCCAGTGCGCCGGATTATGGGCCCAGTGCAGCGCGCTGGACGCTGGGGCGCTGGGCAGGCGCTGGGAAGGCGCGGCGTACTGGGAGGCACTGGCTACTCGTGCGAAAAACAGCTCTAGCGCATTAAATATGCGGTGCCTGGACACCGTATATATTTTTTTGAATACAGAAAGCAAGAAAGAGTGCTTTAGTGCAATAAAAGAAACAAGAAAAGAAACGTAAAAAATAAAACTGCTCCGACAAGGATTCGAACGTCTGACCTGCATATTCCAAGCCCGCCACTTTACCACTACGCCACACCATCAGACGGAAATGCGCGGATAATTTGGCATGTCAAAGCCGAGAAGCAGTTTGTTCCGCAGAGCTACGTCTCGTATAGACATGGTTGATGCGCTATCGCCCAGCAACTAAAACTCACGTCTGTACCAGAAAGAAAAAGTTGCTGTCCGTATTCAGCAATATGCTTGGAAGTGCCACGCCATGGATTTTCACTTGCGATTGCTATTTTAATTTCGAAAAGAAGTCCTAAATGAACCGCCGACCCGGGATGGTTTGTGGCCTGTTACTGCCGATTTCGATAGCCATTTCTTGTTCTTCACGCAAAGGATATGCACCGTTTCCTTAGTTCAGTGATGCCTTTCAGTCAACACGCATGTCTAGTCATAGACCTTCGTCAGAGAAGCGCGGACTAGTGCTGGGAGCCTTCGGCGATAGCACACATACCTGTGTTTATGACGCGTCACATCTGCGGTCACCGCTTCTTGTGCTGGCACTGTAGACATGAAAAAATCGTTTATTTAAGAACATCGATGCGAAAGCTGAAATATAGAGTGATTTATCCGTGTTAGATTTCTTGATTCCTGCGCCTAGACACGCCAAGAGGACGGACTCGACGGATTCGCTAGGCCTAAGCTTCGGTGGGGAGCGATCTCGGCGCGGGTAGTCAAAATAGCAATCGCAAGCGAAAATCGATGGTGTGGCACTTCCAAGCATACTGCTGAATACGGACAGCAACTTTTTATTTCTGGTACAGGCGTGAGTTCTAGTTGCTGGGCGATAGCGCATCAACCACGTATGTACGAGACGTATCTCTGCCAAACAGACTGCTTCTCGGCTTTGACATGGCAAATTATCCGCGCATTTCCGTGTGATGGTGTGGCGTAGTGGTAAAATGATGGGCTTGGGATCTGTAGGTCGGACGTTCGAATCTTTGTCGAGCAGTTTTTTTTACGTTCTTTTTTCTTTTATTTTATTGCGCTAAAGCGCTCTTTCTTGCTTTCTGTGTTCAAAAAAATATATACGGTGTCCAGGCACCGCATATTTAACACGCTAGAGCTGTTTTTCGCATGAGTAGCCAGTGCCTCCCAGTACGCCGCGCCTTCCCAGCGCCCCAGCGTCCAGCGCGCTGTACTGGGCCCATAATCTGGCGCACTGGGTCCCAGTGGCGCTGGTTTTTGCAATAGGGTATTTCCCTAAAAAGTGCTCTTTTCATTCTGTGTGTTCTCAACCTTTAGGTCACCAACAGCCAAGGCGTCTTTTACTGTGTTCCACAGTAAATTCATTCTCCTTGCTTATATTACCTTTCATATTCCAAACATCTGGCACCCCTACTTCCTTGTGTACCTTTGGTTGCATACTTTGACTCGTAAAAAAGAAAAACATGCTTGATAGTTTCTGCACATCGTAGATTTTCTCCTTTATAACACCGTGTTCTCAAACACCCCTACGAGGATTCTTACAGTCGCCCAATGTTTGAGTTGTCACAAAATTTTTTTCTTGATTTCGTTTTTCGGTGTTGAATATAGTAGTTACACAGGTGGCTTTCTCTCAATCGTAATTACCAAGTATGCTTTTACTATATCACTTAGACTTTTTAGCGGACACAGGTTTGTGCTTCTCATAATTATGGCTGTGCAGTTATGTCTGAAGTGACGCTCTGTGAACTTAACTACAACCGAGTGGTGTGTCAGTACCTACCATCCATTTAGTACGTGCAGTAATTTTGCACCAGTACACGAGGACTACAGAGTGTACATATCAATCTGTTAGCAACACGCACTGAAGTCAAAGAAACTCGGTATCGGCGTTGTTACTGTTATTAGTTTCAACGTCATTATTTATTTATTTAGTGAGTCATTCAATGGTTTAAAAAATGTTTATTTACATGTTCATTTATTGCTTTATAACATTTGGAAATAGCGTAGCCGGCGAACTTTCAACTTAAATCTCTCCAAAGCAATCCATATACGAACCGACCAGGACGGTTAACACCCTTTTCTCTACCCGTCGCTGTTAGCTTAATATTTACTGTGTAATTACCTTGTTGCTTTCTTTTTCAATGCATGTTGACGTGTTTTTTATAAAGCTACCCATATTTCACCTACCGTCACTTACCTATTTATTTGTTACCGTCACTTACCGATTATTTCAGTCACCTACCGATTTATTTTGTTATCACTCAATAATTCATTTATTGAAGCAGGTTTATCCTGAACCTCCGGCACTTCAAAGGGTGCAGAGCCCATGTCCTCGTTTACTGCCTTGATTGCAGTCTTTCCGTGTGAACATAAAGCAATTGTTTCAACAACCCGTTGATCAATAAAAATAGGCAATGCACTTCGTGTCTGAAGCACAACACTGAGTTTCATTTTAAATTATTGAAATTGCAAGCAGGCGCGGTGGGAGGCTATTGTGCACACGTACACCGTTAATTTCAGCGGGCATGATTCAATTGAGCTCTAAATCGACAGAGAAGGTGCCAATATTCACCGCCGACTCTCAAGCTCTATCCATTCAGTGCGCTCTGAGATATATAGTCCACTTAGTAGACACTTGGAGAATGCGCCCCCAAGACTCCCGTGAGCACGCCACGCCTTACATAATTCTTGTAGCACCCGTATGGCGCTCGGTATTTATTTATGGTCGCCTTTCTTTCACTATTTGCTTTGGGTGCTCGTTCATGTTAGTGCAAGAAATTATTTTTCAATTTAATCCATATAACTATTAAGTATTTGTATCCTCCAAAAATCTGCCTTTTTTTATTTCTATTGAAACCGAAAAATCACATGCACCATTAAACATCGTGAATTCAGATTTATTTTCGTCGTAATTAGAACCTAGAGTTTCACGCTTAATTTTACAAATATCGGCAAGAAGCTTAATATATTTCTGGCTATCCACAAACTGAACGTTACCATCGGTGTGCGTCGAACCAGGACACTATCATGCCGTCTTCCTTATAGGAGAGATTGCAAATCATTTGCTTCCAGCTTCTTTTCAATGCAAGTCATATTATAAACAGGAGAAAAGATGAGAGGACAAGAATGACGCAAATCTCGCCGGATGTGAACTACCCCGCCGCTATGCGAACCCTTTCCATAATATCTGCACATTCTTATTCTTCTATCCCAACTTTAGTAGAACTGCCTCCTCGCAAACCTTCATATCTATAGGTTCACGGATGTATTGAGAGGCGCCCGCACAGGGGTTAATCGTGTTTATATGTTCATTTTAGTGTCGGGCCAGACCAACTCTGGCCCATTGTTGTCAACTTCACGATCGAGACAGTTTCAGGCCCCTATCTGCGGCGCCTCCACAGCACTAGTCTAGTCCGCATATTAAAAACATTCCTCCCGTGTGCTTGTGTTGTGTGTACTTCCGAAGTAACTGGACAAAATACAACAAATAAGAAAGGAAGAGAAAAAGACAGAAAGCAGGCATATACACGACACACACGGGGTGTATTTCCTATAGAAATATGTGGCCACCATTCTTGTAGCATCAAATTTAAGCCTTCCACCGTGAGCTCAAAATGAGTATGATTTCTTTTGGGAATAGTCCGACTCGTGAAGCAAATTCCTAGCCTGCATTCCCCTCGATAGAACCGAGCTTCAACGTCACTTTATTTGATGTAAACGTAGGACGTGCGAGCTTGAAATATGGGGCAGAGTTGCTAAGGAACTGTGTCTAACAAAATTAGCGCCATCCAGGAGCGGCGTCTCAGGAATTGGAAGTGCTTTTATGCCCCAGCGCAAGGCTGCTGTCTCTAATTTAGGGGAATTCCGTGAGGCAACGCCGAAGCATGTAGCGCTGCCGAGCGATCGCGACGTGCCTTGAAAGCCGCGATGCGAGATCACATTGTGGGTGCTTCGAACTTTCGTGCAGGGGAACCCAAGGGGGCTGCTTCGGTGGTTCGCACCCTTGACGTAAAGCGATTCTCATTATATAGAATGATGTTTAAGCGGGCAAGTTGGGAGGAACTTATTTTGTACGCGCGCGCTTCAAACAGCTGAAGCAAGTCACATTGTAAAATGTGAGGGCATGTGCATCAGCGAGGCTGCAGTAATGTTTTCAAGTGAATATTCTTAGGCTTTAAAATAATGGCTCATAATTTTGCAGCTCATAGGTCCTTAAACATTTCTGCTTGATTTGTTTAATGGCCATCGTGTTTCTGTTCGCGCGTTTTCTTTTCTTTTTCTTGGTTCGAAAGCGGCGAATGGCCCACTGAGTGAAAAAGCCGGCGTCTGTCATCTGTAGGAGCGAAACGGCGCCTCATTTTCCATTGGCTGCGATGCCGCGTCACGAGCTCTCCTCGACGGAGCAGAGCGAGCGAAAGCAAACACCTGCTGCAGCAATAGCGCACCAGGTATTGCGTGAGGGCAGAGGGCATCGCCACGACGCCACGTCACGCTCGGTTTCGGTCTCGGTAGCCCGTGTTATCCGTATGTTCCTTGACCGCGCGAGCTCTCGCCTTCTTTCTAAGTGCGCCTAGGTAACGCCAAAACAAAACGCGCCAAGCAAAACGCGCCAATCTCTGGCAAAGCGCTCGCTTGCCCGCGAGGAGTTCCCAAATTGAAGGACCGCTCAGCGGCGCTCAATTGGACATTTATGCTTTTTTTTAGCCAAACTTTAACCAGATAGTCAGCACTCGTCATGTGTCTTTTTTCAGTCGTCCTGTGGTTTTGCTCGCTGGTTATAATAGATTGTCATTCTAACTCGACTGCAGATTCCATCCTGCGCATACGTGTACTTCTGCTGTGTTTGCAAAGCGCTATTACGGTGGCTTAGAATTTTTCTATGGTTCCCGTTGTCGAGTGTTTGATGTGCAGATTGCTCGCTAAATTTCGTAGTTACTACTGCATTTTCAATCGCCTCGGCTTAAGCAGCATAAAAAGTATGACACTGTTAAAACGCATGAACAGTTAGAGGCGTGCAGTATATCTGCAATCGCTTGCACTAAGCGATAAATAGGGCAGAAAATATATGCGCTAGCATCATAAACGTGTAGAAAATGCATCACAAAGGTCTTTATGTACGATGACCCTTACTGTTGTCGCCATTTGCTTTGACTGTGCTTACTCAAGGTGATCTTTCATCAAAGTACTACGAACATGTGTCCGTGTGTGTGTGTGTGTGTGTGTGTGTGTGTGTGTGTGTGTGTGTGTGTGTGTGTGTGTGTGTGTGTGTGTGTGTGTGTGTGTGTGTGTGTGTGTGTGTGTGTGTGTGTGTATTGCACGAAAGCAGAATACTTCCTCACTCGGGCAGTCCTATAGCCGGTAATGATGCACGCAACTTTTTAGATGACCGATGTGACACTGCATTCCTCATCGAGACCTTGCGAAACAGTCTAGGGCGAAGCTGCAAATCTAGCGGAGAGCACCCATTTACGAGGACGGTTGACGACGGATTACGCTGCTGCAGTGTAGACTTGGTCTCATCATTTTGGACTGCGCTGGTGGAGGCCACGTGGAATGTTGCCTCTCTGAAAAGAAACCCGAGCGCTGCGATCACGTCGATGGCAGTTTTGCGCAACGCTAGGAGAGTTACTCGATCGCATGCGCAAGCTCTTCCAATATCTGAAGTGAGAATCGCGCAGCCTAAAGCGCTGAACGAGGCGCATTTTTCAAGTATACGTAGTAACGGCTTTTTCTATCGGCAGTGCGCCACGCGGCGCACTTTTCTCAGTCGCGCAAAAAAAAAAAAATTCATTCATGTCCTACGATGCTCATTTTACTGTGATCGTCGGTTATAGCAGACTCAGCAAGAACTAGTCCTTCCTCCAAAGAAGAGTGCGCAATTTTCAGCCTACGACGAGCCCGGTACTTTGCAGCCTGCTGCGTGTGCATGATTTAATGCCCTGTGTAAAATAACATCTGAATCAGTAAAATGTTGCGCTAAACTCTACAACTCACGTACGATTTCGCTAACATAAACATCAAATAACATGGGCATCGTGGATGATAAACCACCGTTCCTTTCTCTGTCCACAGTGGTGTCGGGAACACAGGAGACGTGCAGGGAGTAGAAGATACAATTAACTTGGAGATGAAGGTGAGCAGGTTTGAAGCATGTGCTTCCTACAACTCCTTCTGTGTGATGATTTTACTTCTGATGAGGATTTTACTTCTGTGTGATGCAAGGCTCTATGAGTGCCGGGAATTATTAACGAAATTGTATGCTGATCCAACGCGAAATTTGGAGTCCTTGTGAATTCAAGCTTTAGTGAAGCGCTTTACCACTAAAGGCTTTACCACTAAAGGCCATGCGTAGGGTTTCGTTTCTTTTCCTCCCATGTAACGTCTAATGTCATGCAATATGTATATATATCAGGCACGAAGGAGACATCTTTATTGCCGTGCAATTGGTACACTTAAGCACTACGCCGCCTTCGAGCTATGTCGAAATTCAAACTCCTAATCAGGCGGATGCACAGTATGCGGCGGCTACGCAACAATATCACGGGGATGAAGGCGATGTATGACGTGTATGAGGTATGGTGATGACAGCCATTTGCACAGAAAGGTGCGACGCACGTCAAGTAAGAGTTAAAAGTATTCTGCACCTTTTTTTTTACCACATTTCACACACCCGTTCTGAAAGATGGGGCAAGAATCGCCACACTCAGTGGCAGATACCGCAGGGCTAAATCAAACATAATAAATGAAATGAAAGAATCAGCGGATTCATTGATTTCGTTTATTATCTTTGATTATGTATATATATATATATATATATATATATATATATATATATATATATATATATATATATATATATATATATATATATATATATATATATATATATATATATATATATATATATATACACATAAATTTATGTTGCTTCAGTCAACCAGAAAAGGCATTTGTGCGTACGGCTCATTTGCTAACACTGATGTGGGCGCCTAGATTTATGGAAGTTGACTTGAGCCGCACCTGTCGCGTGTTTTCGTGTTTCGATAAGAAGTTCAGATACCGGCCTGATAGCCAATACAGAAAATTGGCTTGAACTCGTCAAGAATGCTTCGCATTAAAATTAATAATAGATGACATAATGTCATACTTATACGCCAGGGTAAAAAAATTGAAGAAAGCCCCGCACTTGCGCCAAGCCTAGCGCTCTCTTAAGATCATCTGAGTGACAGTCACTATAGGAAGCCGGGTGTCCATCTTCCGCTGTATACTCGGTAGCGCTATGTTTGCCGAGATAATAGAACAGGTTCTCGTAAATTACAGCTCTTTCTGCGCTGCAACGTTTATTCCTAATTAGTTTAGCACGCCCCGCCGTTCATAACTCACGTCGTAGATGGCGAAAAGTTATCAGTTTCGCGGGCTCTATTGCAAGCCATAAATTTCGTTGCCGACAGAGCCTACTTTCTGTACAACGGGGTCGTAATTATGCGAGCGCGTAAAGTGCAGCAGTAAACATTCATCTTTGGCTCAGTAATCTTCGAGATGTACAGCGACAATAGCGCGCGGAACGCGGGTATTATGTGCGTCGTACAAGTAAACCGAATCAATATATAAACAAAGCGACGTCGAAACATCAATAAAACTACATCTAGTTATTGTATATTTATAACGTTATACCCACACAAGTCCTGGCTTTAGTTAGCGCATATATCACACGTTTTCGTGTTCAGTACTGGCTAGTAGAAGTAAGAAACAATAAGACGTCACCATGCATTTACAAAGCTTTGTGGGGAGTAATACCATCTTTGCAAGGCCTTATGTCCTGCTGCCCTAGAGCGCATTCTTTTTTGCAGGACATTTCCCCTTTGCCATATGATTAGCTTCGCTAACGGGGACATATCAACGCATTAGAGGCTTCTCAGGCGAGCGGGTTATTACAGACCGTTTATTTTGCTTGCTGCGCCAACCTTTCCGTAAAATAAAGATGGTGTACACAGGACTAATGACTTACATTTTTATTCACAAGAACAAAGTCTAAGTACAGAGTGCAAGCCTACGTGTGCATATACTGCATATGGCAAATTAGTTCTCTGTAATCCCGCAAGGTGGCGGAAAGTTTGTGAAAGGAAAATTGTCGTCCACCTGTATATAGCATGAAGTTACAAAAGAAACCCATACGGGATTCTCAGAAACCCGTAGAGGTTTCTTTTTCTTTATCCACGTGCAATCTGTATGATAGTGCACTACGCCGCCCTCAAGCTATTTCGAAATTCAAACTCGAAATTATCTAACTTTTCGTTTCGTGGCAATACACTAAAACCAATGCAGTTGCAAGCAAATTAATCTCGTAAACGAAAATGAAAACTGAGAATAGACCGCATTTATCAGTTTTTCCTGATACCTTTCGACTAAATGTGTTGTCTTCCCCAGGTCTTCTTTCGACACAGGGTTCCTTGTGCTGCAAGTTATCCAGTACTGGGGTGATAGTGTGCGGTGATCGTGGCCAGCGGTGATCGTGTGCCTGCACCTCATCCCTCCCTCCCTCCCTCCACTACTCCCTCCCTCCCTCCCTTTCCATCAATCTCTCGCTTGCTCTGCTTTATTTTTCCACCTGCACCGTTCCCAAGAGTAGGATAGCAAACCGGATTTTCCGTTCTGGTTAGCCTCCCTGCCTTTCGCTCAAGGCGAAGTGGTCACACAACAGTGGAGATGACTTCAACTGATTAACAGAGGGGTGGAAAGAAACCTCAGCCTGTAGCCAGCGTTTCGACAAGGGGATCGTACTTCGTTAGGATGATGAATGCTTTCGTTAGCAGTGTTTATACGTCTCTCTATGCTCCCAGAGAATAGCAACCTGAGCGTGTGCGAAAAAGTAAGATGATCATTGGGTTATAGGGAAGCGGAAAAGATCAAAAGGCGGGATCAGTTGTGTTGTTATGTCAAAAAGAGGAAGGCGGAAAGGTGGAGGTACAATTATGCAAAGTTATATGACGTGCCTTGGTAAAGTGTATGGTGAATTTACGCATCGTGTTCACCAGTGAACGAGCTCTCCATGTTGTATACACCAAAAAACATAACAAAGTTATTATTTAAGCTTTTCGCATTAACTCTATATACTTGGTGTGATCGTTCACCTCGTAAAGCCAAAATGTCTGTGTTTTCAATATATGCACCTGAAGGGAGCGTTAATAATAAGTGGCATGCATCTTCACATCAAAGTTTTTCATTTCACGAATCTGGAAGCTACCGACATACTTATGTCACTCGATCCCCTACAAGGCTCACCTATTTGAGGACTGGGCAACCTCGTCAACGTGGCTTATACATCTTCCTTCAAGTGGTAGACGCGATTCTCCCGAGGCCAGGCACTCTGGCGTGGGTTAATATTTCTCAGTGTGTACAGATTGCAACCTCAGAATAAATTTCTCGCGTGGTGTTACTATGCAGTCGTAGGGCATAGTTCAGCACAAGTCGACTAAAACATGTAAAACAAATGTTTTTGCGCGTCGTTTTTATTAACAACTTGGTCTCTTGAGATGCTAGATGACACGGAAGAACGAGGTAATCAACTATTACAAATCATTCGGACTTGGATGAAATATTCGCTATCGTAATCATGCGCTTTGCTTGCTTTACCAACGTACATTGGATGAAGCAATGCGTAAACCAGGTCCGCGGGCTAAATAAGATGCTCGGCTGCCGCGGAGCACAGCGAGGCAGCGGGTCCGACAGCGTCGAACTGAAGTGAGTAGAAGCAGGGTTGCAGTGATTCATGCGTCAATCTTTTATTTACTGGGATGGAATAGTGAAATTATTACAAGCATTCAGGCTTTCTACTGTGGACGTAGTTCTATAGCCCCAGCAAATAAAAAAGCTTGACTGGTTGAAAGACTAACCTCCTATGGACAAAATTTACCGCACGCCAGGCGGTGAGAAAGTAGAAAAGGCAGCAAGAAGGACGCCCATAATATTGAAAAGTGCGGCGATGGGCAGAATGATTTGCTTGTTGTACTAGCCATTTAATGACTCGTATTGAATTGTACCATCGCAGATTACGGAATGAGCAGCTACGAAGTTTTACGCGCCCATCAGGGGACATGGTGTTGAGGATACGCAGCTTTGAGGTTTGACCTCGTGACCTCCCAGAACCTCTTTTTCTGTTTTGCTTTCTAATCTAGAAACTTTTCGTTTTCTGCTAGTGCAATACACTAGCATGTTAGCACTAGCATACACTTCATGTTACTGATCGTAACATGAAGAAAACTGACCATCAGCCTTTCGAGACAGGATATGCCTGAATGGCGTAGAACGGCACAAGATTTAACCTTGTAAAAGTATGTCTGCTATCGCTGTGCTCGAGCCTCCCCTCCCCCCTTATTAAAGGAAGGCTTTCTTTTCCTCTTATCCCGATGTTCCGGGAGCTGGGATGGTCTTTCCACGTGTGCCGCTGTGTTTCTTGGAACATTAGCAGATGGCGCTCGCCTGCGCTCATCCTGGAAGTGGAAGGCTTAAGCGACGATTGTCTATAGCTTTTGAGAGAGATTTACCTAGAAAATACAGTTTGCGCTGAATGGGAAGGGATAAGGTGCGATGAGCAAGTTGATACTAACAAGGCAGTGAGACAGCGGTGCCCTCTGTCCCCGGTGCTGTCTATGATCTACGTGGTAAGGATGGAAAGGTTGCTTAAGGGAAGCAATATCGGGTTTAATCTCCCGTACAAACAGGCAGGTACAATAGTATAGGCGCCGCTTCCAGGTTTGTTTTATGCGGACGACATTGTGTTGATAAGCAAAGTGGTATGCAACGTCTGGCTAATATGTTCGGACAGGAGGGTGAGAATTTGTCTGAAATTCATCGTTGACAACAAAGGCAATAGATATATGGAAACACATAAAACAATAACAGCAAAAGGGAAGACAAATGCGGCCATAATGAAACACAGAGCGTTATGGGGGTACAAAAGCTACGAGGTTCTCCGGGGTATGTGGAAAGGTGTAATGGTTGCAGGACTTTCATATGGAAATACGATTGGTTGTTTGCAGTCAGGGGGACAATCAGGACTCGATGGCAGCCATAGGTCAGTGGCACGCCTCGCAGTAGGTGCTCATGGGAAGACTACAAATGAAGCTGTGCTCAGAGTAAAATTGATTATGAAGAACGGCGGAGGGAATATGAAAGAAAGTAAGTGGGTTGGGAGAGTGTTCAGATATATGTACAGGAAGAACATTATTTCACAATGGAGCAAAAGAATTGGGAAACTTACCAGCAAGTATGCGACCGGTATGGCGCGCAACATGGCAGCAAAGGACGTGAAGCGGAAAGTCAGAGAGCCTGAGACAATCTCATGGGTGGCGGCAACGAAAAAGAAATTTGCTCTGAGTAACTACTTAAGGGAAAAAAAAACTAAATAAGGATAGAAACAATTCATGCTAGCTCAAAATGGAACCTCTTTACTTTTCGAAGTGAGATCAAGATGCCTTATAACACGCACTTATAAGCGAGATACAAGAAAGAAGAAGCATGTGCTTGCTGCGGTAAACCTACAGAAACAATGAAGCATGTTTTATTAGAATGTAAAGATATCTGCTCAGCGGTCGATTTAAGCACCTCTAGCCTCGGTGAAGCCCTTGGGTTCAGCGAGAGCATGGAGAAAGGAAACTTGTCCGCAGTAGAGTTTAGCATTAGGCGATTGAAAAATTGATAGAAAAGAAGTGAGGAAACGATTAACAACGGAGGCGTACAAGAACAATGTTCCCAATAGGAGTTATGAAAGTTTGGTTATGGGAGTTTTTCATGGATTTTTTCCTTTTCTTTCTTTTTGACATAGGTAGGATATTAGGCAATATAATAACAAGAGCTTGGTGGCGCTACCCACCGCCCCATTCCAAAGGAGGTGCTCATAGCATCCAGCCATCCACCTCGGCCGGCGGCACTGCGGACCGGGATGCGTAGTTTCTGCGTAGGGCACGTACTGCGCTTGCTTTATTATGCGACAAAAATGCGTGTGCTGGGCTGTGGAGGTCACGTGCTGGGCTGTGATAATGTAAATATTAGAATCGTCCATAGCCTGAAGAGAGCGCTTGAAGCTGGCGTCTCAACAGCGTGCTGGTCACGTATGCAGAAGGAGCACGTAAACACGCACCAGAAAAATGACAGCAAAGCGTGCACTCAGCGTTGAGGACACTCAGGTCCGACAGAAGTGACGCGCGGAACAGGAACGTCTTATCCATGCCGAGAAACGTGGTCTCCACCGTGAATGTATGTAAGCAATGCACACATACAAAAAGACAGCCGTACTTCCTTTCACTAGACGACAGTTGATTAATTTCCAACTTAGGCTTAACGGGCAAGCTTTGATGTTTGTGAAAGAGCATAAATTTCTTGGAGTTATTCTTGACCGCCAACTTACATGGGCTTCACACATCCGCGCAATTGAAAAACAGACCAATGCAGTAATAAACGTACTTCGGCGACTCGCAGGCACAACGTGGGGGGGATCAGTCTCCTCGCTACTGCAAATTCATAACGCGCTCATAAAACAAAAAAATTGCTTACTCGGCACCTATTCTCGATGGTTTATCGCAAACTTCTGAGGAACGTCTTCAACGTTTACTAGCAAGGGGGCTGCGAGTGTGTCTTGGGGTTCCGCAGGCTACCTCGAGTTCTTTAGTAATTGCTGAAGCTCGTCACCCCCCATTTCCAGTCATACGAACGGTTGAAACATGCCGACATATTTATCGCATCTTAACCAAACACGAGAAGCATCCATTAAACCTCGCGCTCACCGAAAGAAACAAAAGCAAAATTCACGATGTTGTTCGAGAACATAAAGCATTATTACCAAGATTTGAATTATGCAAAGTGGATGTTAGTTACCCTCCCTGGATGTTAACATACCCTAAAATAGAGTTATCGGTGGACGGAATTATATCTAAGAGAGACATGTTCATAGTAGCCGCACAGCAACTGGCACTCTACCAAATTTACTCATTATATCCCCAGTATATCCACGTCTATACAGATGGTTCGTGTCATAAAAATTCCTCGACTTCCGCATTCGTCATTCCACATTTAGCGCTAGAGCAAACATTTAAATTATCCCGGGAGACGTCTTCCACCATGGCAGAACTATTTGCAATCCTGTGTGTTTTGCATTTCATAACTTTAGAAAAACATTCGCAAAAATGGGTTATCTTTAGCCATTCGCAAGCCGCTCTCACATTACTTCAGAGCAATAAGAAAAATTCTTTGAACACTTCGATATTGTATGAGACGCTCAAAGAACTTACAAAAGCAAGCGCAATGAACCACGTAATTGCATTTCAGTGGATTCCTGGGCACTGCAATATTCCTGGCAATACTGCAGCGGACGCAGCTGCGAATCGAGCGCACAATAACGCAGAGACAACCAATCTTCCCCTATTGCGTAGTGAAGTCTGTCTGATCCTGAGACCGATTTCTTGTCGTCTCAGCATAACTAACTGGTTTGACCAGCAAACTAAGAACTCGGAGTTATACTCAATAGACCCATGTATAAACTTAGCAATGCCGGAAACTCTAAGAGACAACAGAAAATTTGAAACTTTGGTACACCGGCTGCGTCTTGGTACTGCATTTACGAGACACTTCTTGTACAGAATAAAACGTGTCTCTAGTCCGCAGTGTTCTTGTGGCCATCCAGACGAAGATGTGCATCATCTTCTTCTCGAGTGCTCGAAATACGATACACAAAGAACGGTACTGCAAGCTAATTTGCTTATATTAGACAGAAGACCATTCACTCTAAAAAAGATACTTGGCCCATGGCCAACTGCGGGCCTTCAAAAAAGAGCGCTTCTTGCTCTGAAAAAGTTTTTAGAGGAGACCAACATTTTGGGGAAATATTAAGTATTGGATGATCCGAATACGCTAAATGAGTTACATAAACGTTGTTCGTGGTGCGTAGTTGGTTTATGTGGTGATCGCAACTTTTCCGCAATACGTATAATTCTGTCATGTACTTGGAGTGTATTACAAGTGTTGTGTGTTTTGGCTGTTCAAAACATCGGACTTCATATATGCGTACGTGGACTGAACTCATGCACAGAACTTTGCGACTCATGTACTGTTGGACTGCATATTTTTTATTGATCCAGTATTCTACTGAGTGTTATATTTAGTGTCGCTATTCTCCCTTTTTGCGCAAATTTGTTTCGTCAGCCAAGTGACAAGGAGTAGCCGGTGCCACCACATAAATGCGCCAACCTCTCCTAACATTCACTTCAATAAAAAAAAACTAATTGAAATACGTACAGCCCCATAACTCGTTTAAAATTTAACGCTTCTGCCACGGTGCCATGTGCCCTGTGAGCCAGTGATAATGCTCAACTCTGACAGGTTACGAACAATGACGCACAACAATGCCTCAAGCAAACACGTCTCTCTTTGCGTTCTGTGGACTACGCAGACAAGCAGCTGTGGTGCACGCAAGGTAAGGTATAACATCAACTCACCATTCTCGTATTGCATTAAATGCTGAAGAAATTACACATTCGCCGCGAACGTAAGGCTAATTATCGTCACTCAACGCAAACAGCATAGAAAGCTTCCCTTACATCAAATCCCGCATTGCGTGAGATCCGCCTTGTTGTTTGTTTATTCTTTTAACTCGAGGAATTTGCCGCGAGGGATATGTAATAAAAACGAACAAAAGTGGACATAAAATAAGCGCATACAGCCCTGTGTGATAAAGGTACTGCAACAATAAGATAGCGCATTTTTACCTTTCTTAACTTGTGTGGGGTAACTATACTCGAGACTTAACCATCGCGTAATCATGTCAGTTATCACTAACGCTTTTAAGAGGAATGTTTGGACGGATCACGTACGCCATTGGACAGATTTGTGACGTATCAGCACGTATCACGTATCAGAGTCTGGCGAACACGCCCTCTAGCAGCGCTGATGACCAGGAAAGACGTCTTGGCTACCGACTTCGAACATGCTGCCAGATGAAATACATGATCGAACTAAAACAGCACATCTATGAGTGTATTACAAAAACGTGTACAAAGACAACACAACACTCCACAGAAAAAGAAAAGTAAATTTGCAGAACCAACGTCACGATCACTGACCACATTACTGCGATTAGCATTCAAGTAACGTAGTGAAAAACTTTGTTTCTAAAGATACATTTATTTACAATGTTCAGTGGGGAAGTAGGCTGCGAATGTTAATTGCATTAATACATGTATGCACCACAGCGTCACTACAGAAGGTACACCTTCGTAAGCCACAAAGGTGTACCTCATAACCCCCTCATAACCGCCAGCCACTATTCGTCCGTGAGGCAGCAAAAAGCTCGTACTTCAAACTTTCCCTGTCACCTAAATAAGGCGGTAACCATATGAATAAAATTATCAGCGCATAATTTTATGCGTTTTGACTCGTCCATTATGGTGGAACTGTGAAAGCCTAATTCCGTATTGAACAGAAATAATACGCTTGCTTCGCTGCAACTATTTACTGTCAAGTTTCACTTCAGTTGGCATTGAAGTTTCATGAGTAAAACGGACTCAGCACTGAAAATAACTGAACCGTGGACTTTTTAAGAGTGAAATGCTCAGAATCCATACACTTTGTCCATGTCTGTTGCAAACGTCATCGCTTCCGCCGATGAAAAATAATCTTCAAGAACAGCTGACGCTCCGGAGGTATCAAGTACGACGCCACCACTTTGAAAACGTCGCATGACGACTACTTCGTTTGCTTCTGTGATTTGTTAGCGGCGTAACACAACCCCGTGTGGTTTGTGTGCCTTGGTTGCCAACTGCTGTTTCTTTTAAGTATTTAAGTTGCATCTTACTGTAGAAAGCTTCTATATGTTATTTTGTAGAATTTAGTACTTATCCGAAACAATTTAAGCTTTTATCACGACTCACCCGCAGCCTGTTTCCTATTTCACCGAAAGCAAGCATGCCCCATTTAGCTGATAGAGGAGACTTGTAAAACCAGCTACAAACCCTGCATACTGCATGAAAATAGGCGGAAAACGACTACTCTGTACATATGTTGAAAGCATAAAATTTACCAGCGCAATTCAAACTTTCCGTATACGTCCGGATCATTTTCTTCCAACATGCAATGTTTGCCAATCTTCGTCCTCAAAAGGCAGCGGGGAACTTTGTAGGCATTTGAGATAACGCATGTAAACAGGCAGAAAACGAGAGTATAGCAATGTTTATTTAGGTTCATCCTAACCAACACACTTCGAAATTTTCCTCCATATCATCGGTAACATGAGGACATGTGATAAAATCATTCAAAATATAAGCTTCGTGAGTGATGTAGGTTTATGTTCTCTTTTTATTTTACTTTGATGACACTGTCACAACGCGCAAACGGAGTTTTCGAGCGCTTTTTAGTCACACTAGCAGCTTCGCCGTAAAAGCGGTAGCCCGCATAAACTATAATGCTAACCTGTCCTCAGAACATATTTAATAAAAATAAAACATAATATGTGCCAACGGAAAGGGTTTGCAATAGAAACTAACGGAGGAGTTTGCAGGCTTAATTAGGTTCGAATTGGCATCATAAGATTGATTGGAGATCACTTGGAGAAGCCTTCGTCCTCACGTCGGCATAAATAGGGTTATGATGATGAACAAGAATACAGCGCTAATAAGCTTGACGAAACAAGATATATACCCACACAGACAGCGTCCCATGCCTTGAGTGGTACATATTCTTTCGTCATGGTTGGCGCCGCCTGCAAACTAACACATACCCACACTTGTCTCGTCTACACGCAATCTACCCAGACAGTTATACGTCCCGAACATGTCCCTGGTGTAGCAACCACACAGCGACACTCGCGCACATAACACATGAATGCACTGACCGTCCGGGCGACGCAATTTCGCCACGAGTCACAACACACACACTCACTACGTGGTCTTGGGAGGCGAGCCTCTCCGAACTGGACCTGGGAAGCCAACTGGCGACCCTCGACCAGGCCCGGCGAGCCGCGATCGCCAGTGGAGCCCTGTCAGAGGGAACCACCCAGGAATAAACCGCGCAACGGTTTCTGCAATAATAACGTTTCTCCTCCTCCTCCTCCTCCTCCTCCTCCTCAGAGACTTGCATGCTTGTAAGTATGAACTCCTCCGCTCTGCTTCCTCGGCTGCCCCACATCAAATTCTTGTTAGGGAAGTGTTCTGCAACATCTTTATGGGTCGAGACTGTCTCATCTTCCTACTAGAATGAATTTCCATTACCTTTGTGCCACATGGGACGCCTCGCATTTCACACTATTATATCCCCCCAGGTGAGCGGTCTTGTCTTCAGTCTCAGCGACAATTGCCCCTGGCTGGCTATTCATAAATAATAATGATACGAACAGAACGTCGAAGATAATATTTTAGATCAAAAGAGAGATCGCACACCACATTAAACAAGAGGTAACAAAAAGCAAAGCAAAAGCTGACGCAGTTCAAATAGTAAATAGTATACATGAGAAGTATAAAGAACAAAAAGTACAAACGAAAGAAAGTGGGTGATCGAGTTATAAGCACGTCTGCAATGAAAAAAAAAATCAAGTCGCATCTTGCCAGGGGCTGGTAGCTTTGTGCAGCCCGATGTGAAACGATAGCGGCTGGCTCAGCCGATGCAAGCCAAACGAAGCCGGCAGCCGCGATAGAGCTCAGAACCGCCGGCTCAGGTACTCCATCCAAGTTTCCCGTTTTAAATTTCGCCGTTCTCTGTGCGCCTTTGTGCTGGGCAATATTTTCTGTATTCTTTAATCCAGTGATGTCCTTATACCAATGAGTCAGAATGAACTGACCCAATGCTTGACACCTTAAGCAAACAGCCGTGGTAAACAAGAACAGGTCATTTTCGTTACTTTGTTGTTTTTGACCAACGTAAGCACTTTATTTTTCGCTTTGGCAATCTGCTGCTCTGTGGTCATGGTACGTTCAGAAAGTTTTGAGGGGCATATTCGCGAAGTACCTGGTAAGCGACGCTTGGCTTCACATGAAGACTCTAAGACATGAAGACTCTTTGCTTGCTATTGTTCTTAAATTGGTCTCTTGGTGTTCAATATTCTCATACTGTGCCCGTGGCTACGACCGTCGCTGTTGCAGAAAGATATTCAAAATAATCCATATTCTCGAGTGTTGCTTGCCATAACCACAATATTATTATAAGGCACGTTACAGTGGGGGTCTCCCGAATAATTTTGACCACCTGCGGTTTGACCCGTCGCAGTTCAGTGAGGGCTAGATGCAAAAACGCCAGTGAGCGGTGCATTGTGCAGTGTAATTCGCGTTTCTATTTTTTTTTTTTTGAAGTGCGCTGTTTAAACTGGCTGTTTGTATAGTCCTTCTATGCATATTCCTGCATGCGCGCTGTTCACGCTCTCTTCCTCGTTTCCTCTCCTATTCACCGTCTGTTACACCCTCTGCAGCAAACCGGACGCTGTTCTGGTTGACCTCTATGCCATTCGTTTCCTTACTTTCGTTATGTTTCTCTTCCAACGTTTCACACCTATGAAACAGCTATATAAGGAAAACGGGTATCCTCAGTTGAACAACCGGTGTTTTTTGTACTTTCCTTATTTGTGCTCTAGCTAACGCCTGTAACAGCCTTCCTTTTCGATAGCTTTTAAGCTGTGGACGTGCACACCATGTGCATTGTTTCTTCATCTATGGTTTCCCTTACGGCAGACGCCTTCGCAAATGCTCTTCGCCTGATTGTTTCCGGCGGGTAGCGCCGGGTAAAGAAGGACCAAAACAAATATTCTGTAGACAAAAAGCAGTCTGAAAAACAAAACCGTAACAGACACAGCGCTTGGAAGGTATATATCCTGATCGCCGAGGCCCGAGGACCCACCCTATATCCGTATCGCCGTAGCCTCTCTGAAGTTGCCGTGTCGTTGCTCTGACATTTTTATGTTATGAAGAAAAATACGCACCGACATGCAAAATGGAACTCGACGGACGTCATTTTTCGCAGTTTTGTGCATCTAATCTTCGCCTATCCCGGAGGGAGACGGAAAATTCTACAAGTTTTGAACGTGAATTCGCACTATATGCGCCGATGGCATGCTTCAGTTTGCCGGGCCGAGTCTCTTTCCTCACGTATCTTGTTTGTATTTTCATCTGTCTTGAAACGCGCTGTTTTTCTGTGGTGGATTTAAAACGCTGCATACCGATATTAGGTTAAGCGCTATCGTAAGGAAGGTAGATGCTAAAATAGAAGGAGTGACCAAGAAAGTAGAAATGTATTTCAGAATAACATAATAGAAAAGGCCCAAATCGTGCCTAGAGCTTTTGGTAAATCGTGCAATACGTCTGCATTTTATATCCCGTACGCACACGTGTAGCAATGCCATGTAAACAATAGTACTCCCTCGAGTACAATGCGGTTTTCGTGCGGCACTCAAGGATAGTGGTTTTCACAAGCACGGAGAAAAGCAAAATATGGCTCACTTAGTGATTCTGCGGAAAACATCCGAGTCGCGGCGAATACGTATGGCAAACTTTCACCCGATACATGTACAATTCACTCGAGTTGCTCGCGTCTTATGTTAGTTTTGTAGTGCAATGTTTCTTGAGAAGCGCCCAGTGAGATATTACTGCAGCATACTGTACACTCAAATGCAATCTTTCAGCTCTCTATGTTTGTTTATTTTTTCGGTCGACCATAAATACTACTGTGAAAATAACAAAATATACGGCAAATGTTGAATTTAGGATTCATCTATGCCCCCCTCCCCCTGTTCTTAGTTATGCATATTTGCCCACGTGATTTTTCCGAATGCTCAATCACTTTAGAATTCTACCGCGTGTCTTGCTTTAGCGTGCACCTTCCCACCGTTCGCTTACGCCGCGATGTCACCGTCATGTTTTCGTTTTTGCTTTATTCCATCTGCAACCATCTGCAAGACGTTCCATCGAAAAGTAAAAGGATGCCACACAGATAGTGCAAGGTTACTATTAGCGGCGCGTGTAATCTGATGAAGCGTCGTTACCCAAATGACTTGAACTGGCTACGTTGCTTCAAATCACTACTGAAAGCTCGGCGGTATAGACTGATACATAATGTTTTCTGTCAAGGTTAGCTCCACGATTATTTTTGTTTACTTGTCATTGCGATACATATGCATATTTCATACAAATATAAACGCCTCATTTCCAGTAAACGAAGTAAGAAGGTGCTACCACCAAATTTGAGGTAGTGTTGAAATGGTCCGCTGAAGTCGATTTAGAAACAATAGAATGGTTCTCGGTTTAAGCGCAGCTCTCAATGGCGAATTTGTTGGTATAGAACGCAAAACAGTGCTGACTTGCGTACGAGTGTGTTTTGCATTGCCGCCAATGATTTGGTAGGGCGACCGGTTCTCAGTAGATGACGAAGGCAGCTCATTAGCGAGAATTATTACAAGGCGTTTAGGGACCATATTAAAATAGCATCTTAATGCGGCTCCACGTGTAGTACTATTTTTCGAAAAAAATTTTCTTCCTGACAGTTTCTTGGATGTGACATAGTGCGCCCTCAGTCATGACTTACGGTTGCTATTGGTGGGAAAATGAATTTCTACACATCGTGTGCAATGATTTGGAATTGTAACTGAAGTTCACCACCATTTCCACATGTGCTCTCTGCACTAACGCTGCTCTCCCCATACAAGCACGGGCACAAATTTTCATGTTAAATATTTTTTTTAAATTTCAGAGTGGGATTAGCGCTAAACACAGACGAACACGTTCAAGAATCGTACGCGAAAGCTACTGTCAACTCTTTTGTGGCATCAACGGTACGTTAAATGCGCCTTATGTCCCGCATCTGCACAAAGTATACTAAAGACCATACTATGACACGTTTGCATCATGGCTTGGATTCAAAATATTATATTCGGCAAATGTAGCGAAGAATGTAGCGGAATGGCAAGGCTGTTATTCACTCGTTTCGCGACTACGTCGGTTCCATCCATTCTCTGCTTCCTTTCCCCCTTCTCTCTACCATTCTAACTTCCCTCTGAACTTTCACGATTGTAGAAAGGTAACCGCTGCAATTTCTGCAACGATCTTCAGCGGGGGTCACGGCATTTACAGCTGTCAAGAGGCTAATGTGCCGACGCCCAGGGAGCTCGAGAAGGCATTGTGCACATTCTACGCGGTACAAAAATCTAAGGCAGTTTTCTCTCGTCCCTTTCCCTCTATGCGACACTCCTGTCGTGTGTACACACGGTATGAAACACCCCCAACGCGGTGTGCCAGACAGCAGCAGCAGCAGCCAGTGGGACACTCGAAGGAAGAGACAAAGGAAGTCTCGCCTTAAAATTCGGCAGCATGTTACACTCCTGTAACACATGAAGGCGAAAGCCTGCTTCACACTGGTAATGCATTAAGTTATACGATCGGAGGGGTAAGACTTCTTGCAAGGGATAATCAGCCGCAGTGTGAAGTACACGTGTGGCAAGCCGTTGCCTGCGAACTTCTGTCTCCTCTGCATGTTGCTGTCTCGCATAGTCGCGTCGCTGCTTTCGCAGTTCGGCTTCTTCGGCTCGTGTGCGACGCTCAGCTGCGGCTTCGCGCGCTCGTACAGTGGGGTGAGGCTCGCGCCAACGACGTTTCTTCTCGCTGACTTTACATTGCCTCCTCTCAGAAGAAGTTGCTCCTGCAAGGGCTGCAGAAATAGCGCAAACATTCCCTTATCCTTTCAAGAACCACTTCTCTGAGAAGAGGAAAGCAGCGCTCGCGGTCGAGCGTCTTGTTCCCGATTCTTCGCATGCCGTAACTCATTTCTCACTTGGCGAGCATCCTCTACCGTAGCATACTTCCGAGGGGTGTACGCAATGCGAAAATTGGTGGCTCGGATGCTTGTTTTGAGCTTGTTCGTTATTCAAAACATATGCTGTTCTCTGTGCTGTAAACTCTAACAAACGTTTACACCCTTTGGAGTGCCCCTTCTGCCGCACAACAATAATCGTCATCTGCCTTGATGCGTTTCTTTTCTGAAAACGGTGCGCCCGCTACTTTCCTGTCGGGAATGCTATCGTGCTGTTAACGCGCATGCCGTTCGTTACTGGAAAGTACCGGACTCGCAGCTTTAAAGAAAGGAAGCGCATCAAGGCAGATGACGATTATAGTTGTGTGGCAAAAGGGGCACTCCAAAGGGTGTAAACTTTTCTTAGTGTGTATGGGTTATTTCAATAAATTTATGCATTGTTCGCTTCTCTTAGCTGAACGCTTGTAGCACGTGCCTTAAGTGGGTATGACCCATTGCCTCTTTGCTTGTTTACGGGGCTATGAGCCATTGCTGAAGATGATATTTTTTGTGCCACTCGACTAAGACGCCGGGTTTTTAGGTATGAGCCATTGCAACGAGCCACTTAAGGTTTTCGCCTTAAAAAGTGGTTAACCATATATGAATGAAACCAATGACGTATGACTTGCCATCCTGTGGCGCACCTTGCAGTATTTTTTACATCCCACCTAATTAGTTAATTAGCAAATAATTATGCAAAATCCATCGTGTTAAAATCATCTCAAATGATCATGTTAGGGCCAAGTGCGTTTTGTTACGATGTAGAGGGGATTCAAAAAAGATCCATCCAATTTTTGTTATGGCTACGTACCTGCTGCATGCATTTTTTTGCGGCGTTTGAAGAAAGTCTGCGAAATGTCAAATAAAAGCACACGACCACGCTGATGTGCTATCGTATTGCAGTGCTCTGAACCGTGCTTCGAGTGAAAGAATCGTCCGCGTGGACCGCGGAGTATTGAGCGGCCGTGGCTGTAGGCATCACGGCTTCACAATGCGTCAGTGTCTTTGATGGCGGCACACAGAAAGGAAGCGCCGTCGTCTCTGATAAGCGATAGGCTGGGAGCACGGTTAGCAGTACTGCAATACTATAGCGCATAAGCGCAGTCACATGCTTTTATTTCATATTACGGGGACTTTCTTCAAACGCCAAAAGAAATAACGACGCGGCATGCACATTGCCACATAAAGTCGGTCCTTCCGGAACTCCCTCTACAACTTAAAGACGCACTCTTTGCCTTAAAGCGAATATAAAGATATTGAATAATTGATTTCAGTTAATTAACTAACTAGAATATAAGAAGAATATTTTGAGAAGCGCCACCAGACAGCAACGCATATATCGTTGGTTTCACCCAGCTGCGGTTATCCACTTTCCTTTAATCCTTGGTTCTAGTTACGTGTAGCACGCTGTATAGAGTGCCCCAGCTAACCTTAGCCCGTTAGCCAAGCTGATCAACGAAAGAAGTTGTTAAATAACTGGAGTGCAAAATACACTTTTAGGAGCTACGGTGGCCAATTGCCGGAACTCTGTCCACCGAACACCGTACGCCTTATAATTGTATGTTGCACCATGTTTGAAGAAATGATATATATATATATATATATATATAGTAACGAACAGTTTAAGGAGTTCAGACAGAACTATTTATTTTGGGCTACCATGTGCCCGGGAAGTAAATAAAAAGATGACTGCCTCGTTTCAAACAGAATATAGGAATGCCTTCGTCTTTCTCAGTCGAGCGTCGCTTCACCTCTTCTTGTATTTCCCGACAACGGTCACCTACAATGTGAGTGTGTGCGACGAATGCACGTGCCATTGTGTCCTCGTCTTTTTCGCGAATACGCCGTAGTCCTCTTGGAGGGCACACGAACCTGCGCGCGTTGCTTAAAAATGTTTTCTGCCTTGTATCACGGACGGATGGAAAGAACTTCAATTTGAAAAGACCTGCGAGGTTGCCAGCCCTGGCTCAGGCCACCCGGGCATTATGTGCGGCAAGGCATAGCCTTTCCACCGCTCCCCGGGCCCGCTGGATTGCCCATAGTTGGTCACGTATAGTTCCGAGCTTAGCAAAGCGCTTACCCATCGCTCAACGCGAAGGTCCCGTTCTATGTTGTCCTCTACGTATATTGCCCTGATCTCAGTGCACTTCCATAAGATATGTACCATGTCTGCGTGTTTGTGGTTGCAGAGCTTGCAGCTCGCGTCAGGGTATTGTGTTGAATTGGCTCTGTTTAAATATCTTATCCTCCCGCCAAGAACGCATCGTCCCGATGCGTATAGAGAGGAAATTTTTGACAAGCTGTTGTCCATACTAAAGCGATATATGGCACAGAATAGATGTGTCTGCTGGAATATTCGCGCCTTGTCATTGGCTAGCACTAGCTTGGTATAAGTGAACACGGAGCAAATAAATTCAAAAGAAGCCAGAATCAGGCTCACATAGGACGTATATGTAGTAAATAGTGACATCGGTTCTCCGGAACGAAAATAAATACGCCGCTTTCAGTGAACCGTTTACTACCCTGAAAGGAGACCTTCAATTTCAACGAAAATGTTTCAAGACGTAGTGAAAACGACGAATAAAGCAATCTCTAATAGGCGAGGAACTTTACCCAAGAAAGAGTGCTACATCCAAGCGTCGAAGCTGCACTGTGTGTCATTTCTAGTGCAGCAATCGCATGTGACACGGTGTAAGCGTAAGCCTTTTTCGCTGAATCCCGTAACATTCGTAAACTTATCCTGAAATGTGCCTTGAAAATTGAACCCCAACTTTCACTGCTCCGAACGCCTTATTTCAGCACCGTTTTGTAAAACGTTACTTTTGATATGTGGGCGATGTTTGTGATCAATGCCAACCACGTAAATCCTTAGTAGCATGAATACAGCGTAGACAGAGTCACTGCAATGTGATAAGAATGCGTTAACAGAGCACGTTTAAGACGAAGAGCAGGGCGCCTTGTTAACAGTGCCAGCAGTGTTGTAAATATGCGTTTCATAGCTGCAACTTGGCCAACTTTATTATAGCAGCGGCGCATAGGGTGAACTGGTGGGCCAGACGAATAATTTGTGTTTCTATAGTTGTTGTTAAAGAGAAGCTTTTGTTGTGAACCCTCCCGGACGCGGCTGACCGGGGATGCTGTATGCCGTGGTCGTGCCGGATAGGTCGTGCAGAATACAGCACGCTTATAACAAATTGGATTATTTAATGCTATCTGTACTACTCCTATAGAAGTGCCAAGGGTCGGCTCAGTTCTCTTGTGAATAATGTAATGAAAGAACAAACGGTACCTAAATATCCGCGCTGCAACAAAGATGCGCCTTCGAGAAAACACGTTCATTATGGGAATAATGAACTGAATTAACACAGCAAGCTGGGTGAGTTCTGCGGATCAAGTTCTGTGGAATCCCGCAAGGTAAAAGAAGTGTCCAGAAAGGGGAAAATGTCATCAACCCGAATGCCGCACGAAGCTACAGAGGAAACCCCTACGGGTTTCTTAGAAAGAAAGCTTTGCAGTTGAGAAAAAAGATTGTCCTAATCCGGCATTCGAAAGCGGGACCAACGCCCGGACTAGGACCCATCCTGGTTAGCTTAGATAGTAGAACAACTACCTCAGAAAGGCGTTGGTCCCGGATTCTAATCCTGGACCAGGACTAATTTTCTCCTCAACTGCGAAGCTTTCTTTCTGAGAAACCTGTAGGCGCTTTCATTGTAGCTTCGTGCTACATTCGGGTATGCGACAATTTACCCTCTCAAGTTCACTAGTGAAGCGAGAGAGAGAGAGAGAGAGAGAGAGAGAGAGAGAGAAGGGAAGACGGAAAGGCAGGGAGGTTAACCAGACTGAGTCCAGTTTGCTACCCTACACGTGGGGAGGGGAATGGGGAGTGAAAGAGGGAGAGAGAGAGAACTTAGGTGTAGGATGTCTATAGTCGGGCACTCAAGTCTGTTGCCCTCAGGTAGCGACAAACTCTAAGTGTCGTTTACACAGCCTCGACCCATCACTGAACCTTACATTACCAGCGAACCTTCCACGACGTGACGCAACACTGCTGTGTCGGCTGTGGGTAGGAGTAGCATTCACCAACTCCTACAGCTATCGTATTGGAATGGCGGATTCACCAATGTGCGCTAAGTGCAAGTGTGAAGAGACCATCAGTCACCTTCTGTGCCACTGTTCTCGCTTCGATAATCAACGTGCGACTCTCCAGTGTGCCTTGAATAGACTGGATGACAGGCCATTTACGGAAGCGAAGATCTTGGGAGCCTGGCCTCACAGCTCATTGGCCCAGAAAGCAGTGAAGCGAGGCTTTCTATGCCACCTTACCAGTAGTTTGGATCGTCTGCTCAGTCGGTTTTTACCCGCCGTGGTTGCTCAGTGGCTATGGTGTTGGGCTGCTGAGCGCGAGGTCGCGGGATCGAATCCCGGCCACGGCGGCCGCATTTCGATGGGGGCGAAATGCGAAAACAGCCGTGTGCTTAGATTTAGGTCCACGTTAAAGAAACCCAGGTGGTCAACATTTCCGGAGTCCTCCACTACGGCGTGCCTCATAGTGAGAAAGTGGTTTTGGCACATAAAACCCCAAATATTATTATTATTATCACTCGGTTTTTCTCACCGTGTAAAGCGGACCATTGCTAGAGACATTGAAATAATAAAGTGGGCCTATGCCGGACATGGTGCAATGAAAACTGGGCCGATCTCTTAGGTAATCTGCTGTCACGTGGACTGTGTGATGCGCTTGTCCACGTGTTGTCCGCATTGCCGAGCAGGCATGCAATCGCTATTCTGCAGAACACGCTGCGGAAAGTGAGTAGTTTTGCAGTGTTTAATTATCCGCAGCACGAAAGCTTCGTTTTGCATAGTTGCCAATATGTGCCTTGAATCTGTGTGTTTGTTCAAGCGGCATTTGCACTTAGAAACGAACTGTTGACAATATTTTTTTTTATTTCGTAAAATGTCACATTTACGTAAAGCGCGACAGCCACTACTCTGCCTATTCCGGCCAGATTGATTACCACCGCCGTTGTTGATAGACTTTACACACACCCTTGCACCTGCTGACTTTGTTGCATATTAATTGTTTCACTGAAGGTTAGTGAATATATTGATGTTCACTGAAATGCCACCAACTTTAATACTCCAAAGACGTCACTTTATACTTTAGTTTTAGTAAACTGGAAGCTTTGAAAGCTGCGTTGGTCCTGTCTTCTTCGACCTCGGTGTCTCTTCCCTAGCACAGTTTAAGTTCACGAAATAATGTCTTACCAGCTAATCTCCCAAAACCCTCTCCTCGACTTCGTCATGTCAGCATTCTTGCCTTTCATCTCTCTCTCTTTTTCTAGTTTGAAATTTATATTACCTATTGTTCCTTCCTCTCAGATTTCGATCTTGGCAATCGTATACCTGTAAAACAACTGAACATAACTGGGGTGATAATTTGTATATTTAAAAATATTTTGTATCTTGTATGACAACGTATCGTTATTTTTGCTATGTAACCTTTCGTGCTACTTCAATCACACCGTACACAATGTCTTGTGGCGATTTCGGTAAAGAATAAATTAAATCAATAAAAAGAATGCTCTCAAAGGCCTTGTTCGCATTGTTATTGTAACATAAGAAACAAGCGCCAAAATACAGTCGCAGGGGCGAGAAATCCTTGGCTTGACAAACCATGCGCTTAGATATAGAAGGAGAAGACTACGTTTCCCACGGATGCCCCAATCCTTCAACCATCACTGCGGCTGCTGGTTGTTCACACGAGGCAACAAGTGTGTCGGGCGAGCTTCGATAGCGAAGGATAAAACAAGCGGAAGCAAATAACGTATAAGGGTAACCATTGAAGCGTGACTGCTACTCCGCTCACGTCAGCTCAGTAAAGCTTGGGGCATGTACGTCGATGGCGATAAGCCTCCGCTTCCAGATGAAATACCCTCTTCTGAAACGTGTTGCAATGGCGTCTCTGGCCGCCGGCTGATAAATGTCTCGCATGCGTCATAAGCGGCTTGTCTGGCAAATGTCGCTGCCATCGTCTTGCAAATTGATGTTAGCAGAACTTTTTGAATGTTTACTTCATTGCAAATTTGCCGGTGTTGGACCCTGTCTGCACGTGCTCGCTAGCACACAACGTTTCAGGTAAATAGTAATGAGCATTAACCGTAGTGAGGGTGAGTTACATAAATGGGGATCTATATAAATATGGTTCTTAGGGAACACACAGTAGGCATTATCATATTTAATATACGGTATGTTTAACAAAAATTATTTGGTTGTTTACCTGCTAGGTTAATAAGCAACATCGAGTAGACGTGTTCTTATGTTTGTTGAGAAACACTGAATTGTAGTGCTCCCCTGGCCACATCTTTAAAGGCTTTGAGGTCAATGGAAAGCTCGCGAGAATGTCCATTCACACGTGCGTTAAGCGCCAGCGCGCAGTCGCATCACGAGGCATTGATTTCTAGCCCACTCTCTTGTTGTACAAGTGCGTTGTAAACGAACAGTCTAGAGACTGAACAATTGTACACATTGTCGTATCGGGTATCGTATGCATAGAGCCAGACTATGTTCACGGGCTGTTTGTGCGGTTGCTTCAGTATCAAGAGCGCGGACATGATGCGAAGCTTTTCACGGGCTCTTGATTGCTGTCGCATGTAGGTGCATTTTTTCGGCATGCGGCTCACTTCGGCAGAAAGCGATGTCATCACTATTGACACGAATCCATCATAGTTCTATTAGAGCGTGCATATAAGTTGGGTAGAGCAGTAGAAAATAATCGATCAAGGAACAGGGCAGGCAAAGAAACACAATCTCTCTAATAATATTCACTGCATGCTTAGAAGCATTCAAGCTATTAGGCTAGGTAGGATCAGTAATGAGGCTAAATAATGAATATCTTAATAACATTCAGTTTGCAGACGATATTGCCCTGTTCAGCAACACTGGGGATGACTTTCAACAAATTATTCCGGACCTTAACCGATAATTCTTAAGAGTATACGATTGAAGTTTATTATGCAGAAGACAAATGTAATGTTCAATAGCCTGGCAAGGGAAGAATTCATGGTCTTTAGAGTATGTGCAGAAGCATATTTATCTAGGCCAATTACTCACAGGGGTCTTGATCACGAGAAGAAAACTTACGAAGGAATAATAATGTGTTGCAGTACATACAGCTGGCATTATCATTTCCTGACTGGGAGCTTACCACTGTCGTCGAAAAGAAAAGTCTACGATCATTTCATTCCACCGATGCTAACATACAGGGCAGAAACTTGGAGGCTTACAAAGTAGCTTGAGAACAAGTCAAGGACCGCACAAAGAGGGATGGAAGGAAAACTGTTAGGCATACGGTTAAGAGACAGGAAGAGAGTGGTATGGGTCAGAGAGCAAACGGGGATAGCCCATATACCAGTTTACATTAGGAATACAAAAAAAAAACCTAGGCAGGCCAGGCAGTGCGTAGGGCAGATAAATGATTCATCATTAGAGCTGCAGAATAGGTGCCAAGGAAAGGAAAGCGCCGTCGAGGACGGCAGAGTAGTGAGATAAAATGAGGAAGTTTGCCGGCGGAAGTTGGCATCAGCTAACGCAAGAAGGAGATAATTGGAGATCGCTGGGAGAAGCCTTCGTTCTGTAGTTGATGTAAGAATAGGGATGATGATGATGACGATGATAAGTTCGGTCGTGCATGTCAGTGGTGGTCCATTGATAGCATTCGTCCGGGCGGTAATGCGGCTGCATACAAATCCGCTGTGGTGCGGCGCTGTAATTGCAACACTTGCGAGATTAATTTGCTATCCTCTTAACAGTTATCCTGAGAAGTTTATCTTCCCTCAAACAACTCATCATAATGTTTCTTACCAATTTCTGCAACATTTGCTTCGAGCTTTGGTTGACAATGAGAAAGCCCTGCTAAAATGACCTCCATGTCCCGTACTACGAGTATGTATAATCGCATATGGTCAAGTGAGTTTGTATGGGAACATACTAATTTTCGTTAACGATCTCATACTAGCATAACACGCAACAAACTAAAGTGTTTTAATTTTTGCACGTCGTGTATATGTGGCGTGCACTATGCATATTATGTCATTTCTGATGATACCATATCTGGAGTAGGATGCTATAGGCGTGCACCCAAGTAAATTTTTCCACCATTCATGAAAAAGCTTCTCGCTCTCTCCTCTCTCTCTCTCTCTCTCTCTCTCTCTCTCTCTCTCTCTCTCTCTCTCTCTCTCTCTCTCTCTCTCTCTCTCCTATAATCATATATAGTTAGATCTGATTAAGCGGACATGAAAAATGGGACGTAGAGGTTTTTTTTCTACAATAAAATACAATTATTGCTAATTGGTTGACAATGCATATCAAGTAAAATGTTTATTTTCTCAAGTGCACAGTCACAAAAGCCGTGTTGGCTTCGCGAGCCGCACGTCACTGAAGCTCAGTGCCCAGTAAACGAAGCTGCAACAACCAAGTTATACCGCCAGCGCCGTTGCCATGACACCGCGACGTAAAAACCCGTTTTTCATGCAAGGGCTTGAATTTGGTAAGTCTGAGAATTCATCAGATAGTATCTTCAGAGTACATGAACTTCAACGTGACAGCGCCTTTAAATTGGCAAGGGTAACTACACCAAAGTTTTATGGCGTCCTTTGTCTACAATTCTGCTTAAACATTCCTAAACGTATGTGATCGAACAGAAAAGTAGATTACTTTGTCGGTTATTCATTTTTATTATCATTGCAATAAACAAGGCTCGTCATACGATGAGAAGTTGCCCAAGCAAAATGTTTAAACGTGATCTTTTAAATGTAATGCCAGGCGCAGCAATGAGCCCTGTGTGCATATAACATGTAGTTCAGCGCTTTTTCTTAGTGGTACATCTATTTGAGTTATTCAGCTTTGTAATCATTGCCACACACACAAAAAATGTAGGCGAATATTGTTTGACATGCTGTGATACACGTCATAGAAAATTTTCTGAATAAATGATCCGCAGGTGGCATCCAGTGCCAGCTTTCGTTTTTTCCTTACGTGCGCCGTGCAAACGAGGCGAAACGACACATTCACAATGCATAGCCTGCGGTGCTTTCTACTCACCGAGTGGGCTGCGTATCATGCAAGAACGAAGACGCTGGTTGCTGAACAGCACTTAGAAGCTCGGCATGCGAATGAATGGATATATTGTTTGATGGCTGGAATGTTCCTTAACTCCGTGGATTTTGTAGACGTCCGCGATTCTCTATTTGTTATTCCATGTGCGCCAACGCCTCGTCATACACTCCTCCATGCTATAAACTCGAAGAAAAAAATGCTGGTATTATTTTTTTCTTAGTTAAATTGTTTGGGTTATCACAGTCTTTATGGTCACTTGCGCAAAGACTGAAACAAAGTGAGAGAAGAGGGCGAAACATGCGACTAGTAGCACGTAGAGGAGACAGACGTGAACATAACCGCGCTGAGAGCGCACGTCAGCTCGACGTGCACTCGTAAAACGGCTAGCCTTTCTTTCTTTTTTTTCTACCCTCGAGGTACGAACTGCAAGCAAGAGTTCGAGCCTCGAGCCAGCGCCGAGGACCTGGCACAGCCATATGACACCACGAGTGTGACAGAGTGGTCGTGATATCCCGGCCACTTTCCTGCACGATGGACTTTGCTCCCACAAAACAGGACGATTCGGAGCTGGTCAGCTGCTATGACGTTGGTGTCGATGTCGGGAAGGAAATGACTCTGTTCTCCCACAGCTATTAAGCACAGTGCGCGGAGGGTTCAAGGAGTTATTGCGTTTTTTCACTGTTTGCCGTATGCGCCAGCAGCACTTTTTACGGCCCATCCCGGAGTGCTGGGACATATCTCCGTCCGGCGTGCAGACGACAGTCTGAGCGCCGCAGGGACGTGGCTTCTGTTTCTTGTCAATTTCGCCGCCTTCTTTACTTTGTTTCTAGTGAACTCTGCGCGCGCCTGAAGACCGAATTGTGGACTGCAATGGTTTTGCCGGAATTGTCTCGCGCGCGAATGCTTGCCGAGCCTTCTTTCTCTCGCAACTTTTTCTACAGTCACGGAGGCAAAGAGAAACTCCTTTGCTACAACGTGAAATTTGATCGCAAAGAGACGCATTGAGGGTATCAGAGAAAAGCAGGTTAAGGATACACCGAAGGTGGACGCGTATATGGCACTTGTGATGCTCGATCGAAGTACGCGAGTCCAAAAATCATGGTGCGATATTGGCACGTAACCCGGTGAATACTGTCTAACGTCATGTCAGCTTCAGTGCTGTGGTTGTTTATTTCATTTTTTTTCTCAGAAGCGCAGCGGATTGTTGGGGGGCTGCAAATAGCGGAATATTTGCTGCTGCTATACTGATTATTCCTTTCGCGTGCTCAAGTTCTTAAACACTGTATCTCCTTCAGCGACGTTAACTGTCCCAAAGGATTAGTTTTTCACTTGGAGCTTATCTCGTTTCTAGTGCTCACAGCTTTGCTGAGTAGCATCTCTCAATTCCAGCGCATCTTGAACGCCGCTATGAGCATAACAAAACATTTCAAATGATGTCATGACAGCGCAGCAAAGCGGGCAGTGCTCAAAGTTAGTCAACCATGGCCTGTACAGATTACGCCGCGGCGCAAAATGAAAATTTGATTTTCCCAGCATTTACCTTGCTTAGTCACTCCTCGCCTTCAGTATATACCTACTTAGACTTAATAGCTATCACAGTGACTCATTGAGCAGTACGGCCCAATTAAGCTCGCAATGAACTTTTTCTTTTCGCAACACTAGTAAGATTAGCAGAACTGAAGAAGGAAGGAAGGAAAAAGTGGAGAAGGAAAGGCAGGGAGGTTAGCCAGTTTAGCTTAACCGGTTTGCTAACCTACACATGGGAGCGGGATGGACGATGAATAGGCTTATAGGGAAGCTGGATTTCAAGAATAATACAGCAGTGGCAATGTAGGAGGTGCTACTATTTTAAAGGAAAAAGTGAAGAAGGAAAGGCAGGGAGGTTAACCAGTTTAGCTTAACCGGTTTGCTACGCTACACATGGGAGCGAAAGAGACAATAAATAGGCTTATAAAGAAGCTGGAATTCAAGAATAATACAGAAGTGGCAATGTAGGAGGTGCTACTATTTTAATGTGCGTTTTAAGCTCTTTTACAACGCCCGACCGAGCGCACTCTTACTCGAATCGAAGAATCAAAACTTGCAGGGACCTATTTTAAGTGGGACAAAATTAGTGCATTCTATAGACGCGTTTTCTTTCATTCTCACGCAATAGTCTACTTAAAAGAAGTTGCAAATATTTATGGTCACAGCATACATCTTCTTTTTTTTTAATTTTTAGCTTTCTAATGGGACTCTCGCAAGTAATAGAAAAGTGGGAAAACTCGTCGTTATAAACCGTCACGCCAATGCTGTCACTGGTATATATTAGCTATTTTTCTCTCATTTTAAACACGGTGACATTCTCAATGGAGTTTAGGTAAAATGAAATTCAGTATGCGCATTTTTTCGTAGTGTGATGGGGCACCCAGTTTGCCGTCCTACATTTGCCTCACACAAACTCAACTGAAATCTTGACCAACAGAAATGGATGTAGCCGATCGGCACTATGAAATGTTTCGTCAAAGTTTGTACAAGGTCTGTCACTTCCGTTCGGCGTAAGATGCAACTTCTTTCGATGAAGTTCTGTATAAAATCCTGTTGGTTTTACACCGCCATCGTTTGTCACTGCCAGTGAGATAAACATCAAAGTGTTCACCACAGTTAAGATGCTGGAACGCTGACCTCACGGTGTCCGTAAACTACATGAACTTACTCACTCAATCTCACACGCGTGCACTCGCACGCGCGCACAAACAAACATGCACACAGCCAGGCCTACATATGCAGACACGCACACACAAAAACATTCGTGCGCATGGGCACACACGACTTCCTTTCGCACACATACAATAGAGGGAGAAACATACGCCAGCGTATGCTGGCTTTCAGTGGCGTTGAAGTTTTCGGGCATGTAAAAAATGCAAGGCCGAGAAACATGAAAGGCAAGTTCAAGGAGCGCAATAAGACGTTTGCGTAATTCTTTCATCGATTAAGTGCACAAAATTCTACAAAAATTATCTCCTATGCTAGACAAAACTGCAATATATATGGGCTGTGCATAGGTGACACAAGGCAGATTGCCCTTGCTATGTCAGCAGATCGTTTGCATCGGAGCAGAGAACGGCTGTCTTCTTTCGACCGCGTCTCCCTATGGCGTAAAATTTCGCACTGGCTGCTGCACTGCTTCAGTCGGTATACCGAACGCCCTTGCTGGTACTCGGAATAACTACCTATGTAATCGCCGTACATATACCACCAGCCTATGTGGATGTCGAAGACGGTACAGAACATGGTGGAGTAATAAAATTAGGAAATGTGATGGCGTAGGACGAGGTCAGCTTGTGCGATATATAAGTAAATGGCTATCTATTTGATTGATTAACCTGGCGATAACTGTGGTCTTGACTGTTAATGGCAACATTCTTCAGAGAGACACGCCTTGTGTTGCAGTTTTGTGAGGCTGATAAGGATTGCATCTTCTCTGCATCTATTCTAATCGACGCCACTTACACCGGGTCTGGCGATTTACCTGCTTTTTGGTGTTCGGTTTTGAACCAAAGTATACGTTCCAACTTGATGTACAACGCACTATTCTGAGCCCTTAATCGATAACGCACTATGCAATCTCGACATACGCCCCCACACAAAAATTCTGCAAGTGAACATAACAGACCATTATCCAGCACTTTCTTTATTTTGATTTACCGAACATTTTCCGAAAAAAAAACTATTACTTGGGGTGAAATTTCATTGCGACATTATTTTTAGTGTACTAAAACAACCAAGTCGTAGCACAACTTTACACATAGATTTTACGACCATTGGCTCGCGTCCTCACGCTTACAAAGAAATGCGGGCACTACTTCAATCTGTGAAATAGAATTTTTGTATCCACGTGCGTTACCTATGGGAATCTAATGTTTTCTGCGACTAAGCGACAAGAAATGTTCCGACAGCTAGCATGCCGGACAACGACTACGCCGTCTACTGCCAACTTACTAGCTCACATATGTAATGAAGAAATTTTTGTGGTCCATTGTTTAAAGAAACAATTTGCGACTGCTGTTAGTTTCTTGTATTGCGCTTTTCTTTGTGTTCCTCGTAAATGTGCGAGTTTTTCTGTTTTATTACGCGGTTATACAGTTACACCTACAAAGGTTTTATCTAGACAACGTACTAGCATATATAGTTGCGCCTCACCATGAAACATCCAATCTCATTGTATAGCTACAAATGGCTTCTAGAATGTCTACGGGTATGAAAACATTAGACTAAAGAAAGTACCAGTGCAGCATATATAAATCGAATGTAGCTGGATAACTAGAGAAATTTGTTAATATTTATTGAGTTGATATTTATTGACAGAAACTTGGATTTAGACAAAGAAGCTCGAAAACAAGTTAAGGATCGCGCAAAGAACGATGGAACGAAAAATATTAGGCGTAACCTTAAGCGACAGAAAGAGACCGGTGTGGATCACAGAGCAAATGGGGATAGCGAATATTGTAATTGCCATTAAGAAAAAGATGGAGATGGGTAGGGCTTGTATTGCGTAGGATGGATGACCGGTGGCCCATTAGAGTTACAGAATGGGGGCCAAGAGAAGGGAAGGTCAGTGATGGCAAAAAACTAGGTGGAGTTATTAAACTAGGAAATTTGCAGGTGCATGTTGGAATCGGTTAGCGCAGGGCAGGGGTCATTCGAGATCGCAGGGAGAAGTCTTCGTCCTGCAGTGGACATAATTAGGCTGACAAACATGATGATGATCAGCTTAATAAAATTTATGCGTAAAAGGGCTGTTATATATATATATATATATATATATATATATATATATATATATATATATATATATATATATATATATATATATATATATATATATATATATATATATTATAAACCCCACTAAACAAGTGTGTGAACTTCGCATCGTAATTGGGAAGTGATATTGGCGAACAGATTGATTGACTGTTGGAACAAGGAAATTTAAATAGTAGTTTAATTTCTCGTATAAACAATTTGCGTTTAGAAACGGCCTCTAAAATTATTGTCTGAACACTCGAAGCACCGCGAAACACATTTTCCAATCTACGCGTTCACAGAGTTTGAGATCTTCGGATATAAAGCTAAGATCGTCCGACCTTCAGACACGTTTAGCTCACTTCTATTGAATGTATCCTGCGCCTGGCTTCTATACTGTATCTTCTGATCCAGTTCAAGCGTGTGTTCATATGCATATGGCACTATATAGGAAAGAGTCTAGATTCGCCGATGTCTTATAAGTTTATAATTACTTTTTTTCTCGTGCACACCCATAGGTGATCCCACTTCCCTGCTTTTCGAGTGGAGTTTCTTTTAGAAACGTTCGTGAGTAATTCTCAAACACTCCATTTGTACTACTAGTGCAACTAAAAGATTAAACAAATTAGCTGATGCCCACAAAAACATGATGTTGACGCAAGTGAAGTTGGCAACACTACTGGGAACCAAAGCAACGCGTAGATATTAAAATGTGGCATAAGACATAAGGGATACATTGCCACTACTAGTAATAACTATAACGCGCAGAGGCGTGATTCACAATGTACAGTTTGCTCCGAAACATTTCGCGGAAGAATCATACTCTACGAACAGCCACACCTGAGTTTTCAAATGTTGGTAGCCCAATTCAAACCGCTGAAACAACAGTATTGCACAAAGGAATTCTTTATCGAAATAATCATAGGCGCCCTTGGATCCTGCCTTCGCGAAGAACATTCAGGTATAAAAATGCGAAAATTCAGAATGTTCCAAGTTCGTGAGGAAATTGCGTCCAGAGTCGATGGCGGCAACGTCTTGTTTCGTTCGCACACTACCATATAGGCTGCTATTTTTCAACCACATCCATTTGGGCTGCGTGTTCGGAACGTGAAATTGCCGCCGTAATTCTTTGCGGAGGCCGATAGGAAAGAGGGTTTGGTTATTCCTTTTGTCCGATTGTTTTGAAAATGGGCATTTTTGATAGCAATTCTTTAAAGGCAGGAAAACAAGTGGGAAGCCATGGAACGCAGCCGCCATGGGAAAACCATTTTTTTTTGCCTATCTCCTTTTCTTTGGGAAGCTTCACTGCATTACTGACTTTCATTTGATATTTTTATCCGCATCATGAAGGCAAAGTAAATATTGAACGAGCCAAAAAATAACGAATTTGTTTAGTTGTAGCACCAACAAAGGACGCCGCGGAGAGGACGATCATGGCTTCAAGTGGTCTCCATGTAACCTGTGCGAAAACACCCGTGTACTTAGATTTAGGTGCACGTTAAAGAACCCCAGGTGGTCCAAATTGTTGTAGTCCCCCACTACGGTGTGCCTTGTAATCGGATCGTGGTTTTGACACATAAAACCCTAGAATTTTTTTTCCGTTTGATGTACACGAGGCAAGTACAATATTCTCATTTTTCACTGCTACGTAGTCTGTTGAAGGTGTGCTTACTGCCCTTCCTCGCGGGGATCGCTCACACGCAGGCTGGTAAAAAATCTATTGTTCCCTAGAACTCAAGATTGTGACATGGAACTAAATTTATACGCCTTTAGTCTAGTAAGTGGTCAGTGTGGTTGTCTCTTAACAACAGGCATGAAAAATAAGTAGGCAAGAAGGATGACTTGGTGACGTAACTTATTCGGTGAATTTCTACCTAAGAAACCAAAAGAAAAGGAGAAGAATGCTCGGTTCGAGTGACGCAGCTTGGAGCTGGCCTGTATCTGCAGTGCTTCAAAGCGCGCCTATCACAACCACCAGCGATCATCGTGGTAGCACAGTTTACTAGTAATTGCGAAGTCTGTTGCCCCTAAGTAATGCTCTGCACCAGTCGTAAACATCATATGAGACGTAATATATTCTATCATATTAAATAAGCATATGTGAAGGCTTTGTCGCCCCACAAACCTATGTTCTTTTTCTTCAATGAAAACGGAGAATTTCACTGATGTTTGTTTGGAAAGATGTACCGTGGATTATAGGGGCGCATGGGAGTGTAGACAGGTGGTGAGAAAGATTGTAAGGCTCATAACTCTCCAATCGGCATAACACAATCTCCCTTATTGTGGAGAACAGGTGCTAAATGAAGCACAATATTCCAAAATAATTTCTGTAGAGAAATAATGCAAGATTGTGAGCACGAATAACGGAATGCAACCGTAAACGACGTATTTCTGATCACACTTGTTCCCTGAGGTTACCGCGTTTCAGGCAATATTTACTACATTCAATCGAGTATGAAGGTAAAAGAACGTTTTTTAGGGACACAAACATGATTAATTTTGCGAGCGCTGTAATGCAGAAGCTGCTGTGAAAATGCAACCACACGGTCATCCAACGCAGCAAGAATATGTCTTGCCGGAGTCGCTACCAGAGTGTTGCAGCGAAAATCGCAAGCTGGAACGGGATTTACCACAACATTTCACGCCAAGATAGCATTGATGGCACACCAAAAAGCACAATATAAGATACAAATGCAGCATGAAGGGCTATAGGACACAATGCTGCACCCAAATTCGCAATGAATAAGGAACTGATGCTGATATCAATGGACTTGGATCTAGGCATCGCACTAAGCCACGGTTTGGAGCTGTTTTTCATACCGCATAATCGAGTGACGAGAAAATTTTATCTAGTTAGAGAGATTCCTTCCAACTGTTCATATTTAAAAGGCGTTCTCTGTTGCTATGCAGCGGCGTTTTAACACGTCGCACTGTTCAATACGAGCATTCATATGCATTATTTCGGCGCTATTTTATAGTGGCCCTTACTCTTTACCCAACATAAGTAACTATGTTGCGAAGTGCATTGCGAAATATGATGGCACCCTATTATATCATGTATATCAGGTATATCAGATGTCAGAGTGGAACATAACGCTTACTGAAGCCATTATGACTATACATTTCTCTAAATTACATGGTAGCAGAGACCATAATGAGGGTACACAACTGATGCCTGGCGCTGTCTGCTTACCTTATGCCTTTGCCTCTTTCAATGTGAAGGTATAGCTTAAAAATCCCGCGTTTATTCGAGCGTAATACTTCCACCATTTATCCAGTCCCCAAAAAACATTAGGCAGCTTTAATCTTCTACAATTTCATAGCGGTCTCCAAGGTATGTTACTTTATTACCATCAGATTTCGGCGTCACTATGACACATCTCTCTGTGCCTATCAACTTTCGCTGACAGTGTCTCGAATAATGCGTAGAAGGCTCCTCAGCCAACTTTCCGTCCCACCACCGCGTATATCAATGCTACCGTGGTGTCACCTGAAGTTAATTTCGCATCGTTACTGAGAAACCAGGGAGACAGGCGGCACAATGCAACTCTAATGTCAGTGAGTCTTCATACGTTCGCCTGCGCTTGAGCGTGCGAGTCTATCAATGCTCACTACATAATACCTCCTTTGGCTCAAGTGACGCAACGCTGACAGGTAACGCCGAACAGGCATGCCCGACTTAATAAACTTCTCCGAATTCAAAATTCATAAAATGCGGTTTGCAAGATAGCAAGCGCTGTTGCAATTTCGGATATCAAGATAAGCCTCTCCTTCTTGAAAGAACCTGAGCTCTCTCAAGAATTTCGACATTTGACTGTGCCGGTACCAATGGTGATAATTAGAAAACCTGAAACCTCGGGTAGAGCTTTCGCTTTGATTAGGTTTAAGTTAATGTGGAAAGAACTAATACACAGCAGCTCGGCAAGGTATGAAGGTCGAAAACCCAATTATTGCTAAAGCGTCGCATATACTGGGTGATCATTTTTAAATTTTACGAAACAGCTGTGGCAGACAGCTAAATTTTTGTCCTTGAGCTGGATCATTCGAGGAGGCGGCTATTATCAGCACGAGAAATCGAAGCGCATGCTATACCAATTAACAAAAATTCATCAATTTACTTCTTAATTACTTTACAGCATGTACTGTAATATACGAATAATAGCCAGGGAGTTTGCAAGACGTATCTACTCGAAATGAATTTCCAGGGTGACACTAGTTTCTTGATATTATTTGCCATAGTTTGAGACGAAATACGTGGGCGTTCCAGTCACTTCTGTGTTTCAATCTAGAAAAGAGCATTTGTTAAAAAAAGTAGTTGGAACAACAGCGCATTTTTACGGCGAGTTTGATGGCGAATATCTCAACACTGATATCATTCTGAAAAATTATTCTAGTTGGATACGGCTTGCAAACTGAACGGCCAAAATTCGCAAATTTAATATGTGCTGTAAAGTAATTATTCAAAAATGTAATTAATTCAATATGCGTTTCGATTTCTCCTGGAAGTAATGTCCGTCTGTCTAAATAATCCTGCTCAACTGCTAAAATTACTTCATCTGCAACATACGATTCCTAAAAATTCCGCAAAACTTAAAAATGTTCACCCTGTCTAAACAACTATGTCTTCTTTTTTATGCGTAGTGAAAACATTCCTGACACACCAACGTACTTCAGGAAAGAACTCCAAAACGGATCAATACGTAAATTACAAAGAAAACGTAGCAGGATACGAAAAAATGCTTTGCAGAACTTCTTTTTTCTCTTGTGATGGAAGAAAGTGCACAGTGATCACATTTATAAGCACACTAACATGGCCAATAATCTTAGGTTCGGTCAGGCGCAAGCTTAGATCTCTAAGCTGGATCTACTTTGTAATATTGCCGGGCGGGCCTGTTGTGGTTAGTGGCACGTTCGCAGTAAAAAAAAAATTTATTGTGGAGTTTTACGTGCCGAAACCACGATCCGATTATAGGCATGCCGTAGGGGGGACTTCGGGTCAATTCTGGCGACCTGTGCTTTTTTAAGACGCACCCAGTGTACGGTGCACGGGCCTTCATGTATTTCGTCCAACGCCCTCGGGCTTATCAGCGCAACGCAAAAGACTACGCTACCACGGCGGGTCGCCTTAGTGGAGCGCAAAATACAAAACCACACCTTCGAGATTTCAAGACTATTATTAACTTGCACCCACAAATAAAGAAATTAGGTCAACAAAGTCTGCCGTGTACAACAACAACTGTAAGCACCGTGCGTAAAGCGGAACTCGGTGGCAAAAACGAAAAGTGTTCAAGATATATATCATCGTTCAAGCGCTTACAGATTTCATCGCTCACCGCAACGCTGTCGTGAATCATTGGAATTATTCAGTAAATTAATGCCAATTCTAAGCTTTCTTTCAAATGAGTTTAGATTGAGATTTTTTTACATGTGAAACGTACAAATTTTGTTCATAGAAAGGGCCGGCTATCCCGAAATTGAGCATAAAGACATGAAATAATTATATCACAAAGTTCTATGGGAAGTCTATAACAAAAAAAGCTAATGCATGCATCCCGGAGGAACTAACCAAAGCACAAAATTAAACAAGAACAGCACAGGTCATGGGAAGATATAGTAAATAAACGTTTGGATTATTGGCGCGCTCATCTATAGCTGACCAGCTGAAGGAAAAGCGAGTCAGAAATTATAGCCATAAAAACAAAATGCTCTTCTCACGCACGTTCTAAGTGGTGTTGCAAGACAGAATACAACGTTTTACACAGTTGCATGAATGAGCCGTCAAACACAACATTCTAAGCAGTCATAAGAGAAAAAAAAGGACTCAAATATTTATTCATAGCTGCTGCGGTGCACACACAGAAAGAGTAAACGCACGTCTCAACTTTCTGGCTTCCAGTAAAACTAGTATTCATGTTTGGATCTCGGAGAAGGCTTATTTTTTATTTATATTTTGTATAGACGTGGACAGAATGCGCGATTTCTCACCAAGGCCTCTAGACAGCTGCATACCTGTCATGTGGATGCATTTTTGTTTTATGGTTTCCGCTAGTACTTTGGCATCTTGACTACACCGTCCTATCTGGAGCTCCTCGGTCGGGCTCACAGTACGTGAAAGTAAGGATATACGTTAGGAGCTACGAGCTTCTGTGTTGAAAGCTATAGCAGTTCAGTTAGTAGTATTGAAGGCGTTGTGAAGGTATGCTACACTCTTTCTACGCATAAAATGAAGTACTCTGAAAAGGAGGTAGCTATGTCTCGAGCCTACATTACACAAAAACACTCTTTTGAAATTGCTTCATGGTATACAAGATAACTTTTGCCAGTGAGCATAGTGCGAATGTCCGAGCGCGCATTGTACCGTAAGTCTCAATATAGTGCATCGCACAAAGCAACAACATACTAAGTTTTTGCACAGAATAGCGAATTGACGAAACATTTCAATATGATATTCCATAGCAGTTCTAGGTGTCACGGAAAAAAAATCCTACATTTTACAGACGTTTACAGACGTTTACTTGCACCGATCTCTGGGTTAACAGGAAAGCTTAAGCTTTATTAAATAGACAAATCCATTGATAGCCTCCATTCATTCATTTTGTGTCATCAGTTTCAAACGATTGAAGCTCGAATAAACAATTAAATTCCAAATGCTTCGCACAATCGCGCAGCAGGAGCGGGACGTTATTCGAGCCGCATAATGCTCATTTAAAGTTTGTTTCGCTTCGTAGACTACGATATGTCACTCCGGCCTTTTCTCCTCTGAAACATTTTGGAACGTTCACGTGGTGTAGCTTTTGCTAAATTCGCCAAAGTACCTATGATCCCCACAAATGGGGCTATTGAAGAATGCGCTTCTTTCGTCACGAGGTATGCGATCGACAGACACGCGGCGGTGACCAACGGAATAATCTCTGGTAACTTGGTGGTACAAGTTTCCATGTATAATCCACCACTTTGGTGCGCCATATCTGAATTCCGCACTTGCCTTTATTAGGTGCCTTCGACCTGGCGAACCCATATTTGATAGATTAAAGGTTACGGATAAAAACGGCTGCTATCCAGTGTATTTATGTTGTTCGTTGTTGTTTGTTTCAGCGCATTTTGCCAAACCGACAATGGCGCAGAATTTCAGCCATGAAGTGGAAATGCCTAATAAGAAATAGTGAAATTCGAGTACATTTTTCGTGATGATAAGATGGGTAATTACAAGGAATGCATTAAAAGAGAGAGAACAAAGCAAGGATAGGAAAGGCAGGGAGGTCAACCAAAAGAGCATCCGGTTTGCTACCCTACACTGGGGGTGGGGGAAAGCGGAATAGAAAGAAAAAAAGTGCGCATGCAAAATAACAGACCGTCGAATTCATTTATTATTGTTAGGGTACACGTAGAGATATGGAAACGACGCTTCCAGACATCGTTATGGCAATACCTTCAAGTAAACTTTTGGCTCTTTCATGAAGTAAACCTGCCTTACATTGCCATTTATCATCTTATTCGTTTGCTCTGAACTCGAAGCTTTGCTGTGAAGCTTCAAGTAGGAGCTAGCGCCACGCGTGAAACACTTTTGCGCATAATATATTCGTTTTATGGCTCTTCGGTTTCACACCTGCATCAAGTGGTCTTTTCATCCACTTTGATCTTCCCTTTTCCCTCATTGGTTTCTACATTTCAATTTTAAGCACACCTAATGACCTTTATATATTCCTTGGCATCGTTGCCTCATGGCATTATAAGGTCGTTTTATGGCTCATATGCGATATTGAATAAGTACAAGAAATTCCGGAGGCAAAGATTGCTTTGACGTTATACTTGCTTATAAGGTGACCAATGCTATAGATAAAGATACAATAACCTAACAGAGTATAGGACCATCTTTTTATAGTATGTGTAAAGTTGCATGAAATCACTAAAAGTATTATTACAATAATTTATTGTTATATTTAGTAAGTACTAAAAGGCACTGCCGCTTATTATAATTGTGTGGAGACAGGGACGAAGAAGGCTGTGATTAGTTTAATGAATTTGACAATAACATATCAAATTCTAGTTAAAAGATTTCTTAAGCGTGGTCGCATAGATGTGCTTAAATGATATATATCACTGTGATATGAACACATAGAAAATCACACTCTCTAAAGCCAAGGAAGGCGTTCAGGGAGTATTTTTGGAGGGAGAAGGGAGGGAAATGTTGTGAAGTGTCTTTTTCATATTGAGCTTACTTTATGCCATGTAAAAGGCAACGAAAGGTGAAGAAAAGTTGCAGTTTCACCAGAAAAGTGAAGCGTCCGTTGCGATAGCAAATTAGTAGACAGCTTGAGGAAATAAGGATAGTGTTTTTATCGGTCGTATAATCTTACAAACATTTCCTAACTAAATTAACAAGTGTGGTGTCCTGCACGCACAAGCAGTGCGCGCAGGTTTCATCTCACTCGATGACCCCGGAAACTCGCTGTCAAAACGTTGGGGTAACGAAGCCCGGAAGCTGCAGCAAGCGAATTGATCTTCGTGCTGCCACGCGAACTAAGCGGCGAAAACACAGTGCACACCAAGCCTTCAGCACTCGACGCACTGTCTCCATCGCAGATTGCTTTCAAGGCTCGTGCGGCGGTGCCATACGCAGCCGCCACCGGAGCAGAACGTCCCTCTCCCTTCCCCCCCCCCCCCTGCTGCCCTGCGCGCTGAGGTAGACGGTGGTCTTTTTTTTATTAAATGTATTTAAGGAGAGGTTGCTGCCTATGTGTGGCGCCGGCTACTCCCCTTCTCTTACATGATAGTTATCGTCGGAAAGCCGTCGACAATCACGAAACTGTGCTTATTTAATAAAGACATGAACTAAAATTCACGTACTAAGTCTCAGTACGCAATAGAAATACATGTTCACGCCATCAGAAGAGTTCACATAGCATAAATAGCTACAAAACTAAAATGTTCACAAAACAATGATGTTCACACAGATGATGTTGGGTACTTGAACGCCGCCCTCTAAATAAGACAAATACAAATGCTACATGAACACGACGACATAATGGACATGTAATTAAGGGTGCCTTTTAATAATAACAATAGGGCAATAACTATTGTACAACTTAGTATATTTCTGATATTTTTGATTACTCAAAACATTTTACTAAGATGCGCGCAACTATGCCTTCAAGTTTTTTTGTTTGCCATGGACCTAAATTTTTTCCTAAGGATAGTGTCTATCCAAGCCATGTAGTTTTTTCGAAAGGTTCTTGTGGGGCACATCATGTATTTTACAGTGGGGAAGAAGGTGTTCTATGTCTTCTTCAGCTTCTTCACAAGAGAATGTAGCATTCTTTAGTTTTTCTTATCCTATACAGGAAGCTTTTAGTATAGGCAGTGCCTTGTCGAAGCTTATGAACTGTTGTTCAACAGATCAACTAATTTTAAACGGCATATTGAATCCTATTCCAGGAACTACATTATATAATTGAGAGTTCTGCACGTCATTTATGAACCAAGTTTTCTAGAACGATCTGCCGCATAGTTTGTTCAATAAACATCGCACATCACTCGCCACTAGTGATAATTCATTCTCTTGATGTCCTGCACGGGCCATGTGATCAGCTGTTACATATCCTGCGATTTCACAGTGACTTAGAATCCGCTGGAAAGTTATGTCATGTCGATCTTTTCCTATGGCGTATGTCTTCTGTATTTAGTATGTCAGTGTAATGTTTGTGTTTCTTAAACTGATTTCATTTAAGCACAGCAATGAGGCTTGTGAGTCGCTCAGAATCATCCAGCGAATTGAGTCTGACTGCTGACATATGTAACGTAAAGCATAAAGTATTGCGTAACGTTCTGTTGTTGTGGACGTCGCAAAGTGGCAAAGCTCATAAGTCTTTTTCCCTTGTTATGCACGTATATAAAACGCAGATGAAGAGCTTTGTTTCCAGCATGATCCACCGGTATATACGTGAATCCTATCTGCGTATTCGGTGTAAAGAAGTGATACAGTTAATTGCTTTATCACAACTGCGGGCATATCACATCTGCGACCTACTCCAGGAATTGAAGTGACTATTTCTGGAATTGCTAGCTGCCATAGGGGATGAGTTACGCAAGTAGGCCAATTTTTGCGCCACGTATTTCTTCATGTGCACGTGCAGTAGTTCTATTCTGAAGGTTAAGGCATGGCGGATGATTAGCGTGCTGTGTAGCCAAACGAAAAAAAGTTACCACATATTTCAGTATATTTTAGTGCATGAAAAGTTGGTTGAAGGGACTCAGCCATTACCAAACTACTGGCAGATGAACGCGGAAAACCAAGACATATGCGAAGGCTTCTGGCCAGCAATGTTTAAATTGTTTCCTCTAGATTACAGGATATTCCACGTAGCAGAGGAGCAGAGTATGTTATTCTTTGTCCAATGATTGCCGAGTGAATGCGTTATAAGGACGAGGTTTACTACCCCGTCTCAGTCCAGAAACTCGACGAAGAATGTTGATTAGGGAGTTGACATTCATCTCTATTGCTTTTATTGGGTCATAGCCCGTCATAGCCGTCTGTCACGATAATACCCAAGAACTTGTTGTACAAGTTGCAGGCGCTGAGAGTCTAGCACTAGCTGGAATCGCTTGAGAAATTTCCTTCTAAAAGGAAGCACAGCACTTTTCTCATGAGAATTAATCATACCTCTGCTTTTCAAGAAACTCCTTAATTAGTGTTATGCCAGCTTGTAGTTTTTGCTGAACGGCTTGAGTACTCGAGTCAGGTGCTCATATGCACAAGTCGTCTGCATATAGCGAATAATTCAAGGTTGCAGGCAAGATATAGGGGAATTCAGCCATAACCCAGGTAATTAGAAATGGACTGAGTACACTACACTGCGGAACGCCTTTATTTACTTTATGCTGTGCACTTTTTACCATCACCAGTTTTAATAAAAATTTTCCTGTCTCTTAATAAATCCGCAATCCATGTCAGTGTTCGTTCAACTATGTCCAAGTGAATTAACCCATGCAGTACGTGAGTGTGGCTCACTGTGTCAAATGCACGCTTTATGTCTAAAAACACTGCAAAGTGTATCTCACACAGCTCTTCCCGTGATCTACGTATGTAACAAGATCTAAAATGGCATGCATCGTACACCGGTGCCTGCGGAAGCCCGCCATATTTTCGGGTAGTGCGCTTGTGCATTCTGTCCACCACTGAAGCCTATAGCCTCTACCATGTTTTCCATAAGTTTACACAGGCAACTTGTCAGACTGACAGAGCGGAAAGAATCTAGCTATAAAGGAGTTTTACCCGGTTTTATTATCAGAACCACTCGTGCAATTTTCCATGAAGGAGGAAGACATTCCGATATCCAGGCATTGTTCAGTAATTTTAACAATGTTTGTGTGGCCACAGGACCCAGGTTTTTCAGGGCACTATATGTGACCTTGCGAGGTTCAGCCGCTGTCCCCTGCTGGCACGATACAAGTGCGTTCATTAGTTCTAATGAAAACGGTTGATCTAGGTCGTGACGATGGCTATTTATAGAAAAATTGATCGATGCTTTGACCTCTCCGACAGAGTTACTTGTGGTAAGTTATTCAGGTGTGTCTACTACTGCACTTGGGCGTGCAATAAGCGGACAGAACTCGTTTGCAACGGTTGTTTCCGGTATTTTCCGGACTAAAGCTAGAGCTTTGAATGGTTCTTTGTGCGTTACTGGCCCATTCAAACAGCGCAGAATCTTCCATAATTTTGATTAAGGTGTAAGGGGAGTAATAGAAATGCAGAATTCCTGCCAGCGCTTTGTACCTAAGCGCTCCAGCTACCGACCCATGCGATCATACATCTTTAGACATTCTCGATTATCTTCAATGAGGCCTGTCCGTCGGTATTTTCTTTCAGCTCTGCGACGTATAGCTCTGAGCATTTCGTATTCAGAGTCTACACCAGCGTAACATGCATGAATTTTAAGAACTTTGAACAAAGGTTTAATTTATATTTCATAATCGAAAATAGACTGTCTGCATCCTTGACCGCATAAGCTTGACTTATGTGATATCTAAATGCTGGTCAATTTTCTATCTTCGCAGAGTGCCGATAAGTCGAAAATTACAGTCTGAAATGCTGTATTTGAATAGGAAACTGATCGAAACCCATTGTTTCAATGTCGGTTCTCCATGTTGCTCCACCTGCAATATCGTTTGAGCAGAGCGTGAGGTCCAGGCAGCGGGAGTAATTAAAACCCTTTAAGAGCGTCACTGAGCCGTCATTCAACAAATACAGACCACTCTTCTGAATTGCCTTTTCTAGGTCATTTTCACGACGGTCACAGAAGGCGCTTCCCGACAAGACAGGGTGTGCATTGAAATCCCTGCAAAATATTACATCTTTTGTGTATTTCTGAAAGAGGCTGTCGATGTGGCAAGAGAAATATTTGTAGAGGCGTGCAGATAAACGCTAAATATAGTGATATTTACTCGGCCAAACCGAACGTCACATGCCACGTATTCTGGGGTGTCTGACGCTGCGGCACTTAATATTAACACTGACGGCAGGTCTCTTCGAACACAGATCATCGCTCTGCTTATTAGGACGTATAAACAAACGTAGCTAGCTAGTTTAAAAGCGTTGTTCACACCGGCCTCTGTAATACTGGAAAGGAGAACGGAGCTGCCAGTTCTCTAGAATCTGCACACTTAGAGCGAAGACTACTCAAGTTCCACTCGAATATGGCGGCATTTTGATAGCAATTCTTCATGCGCCGCCTGCGCAGTGGTTGATGCAGTGTTTTGCAATATCACTTGTTCCATCGACCATACGGTCTTGAGCTCCGGGAGGTTATTAGCCTGTGGAATCGTGGCAAGTATGCCTTCTAAAGCACAAAACAGCAATGGTATGAGGAGTTGAGCAATAGAAGCAGATGAGTTCGCCTGTTATGTTGCACTTACCGGTTGTGCTGTGCGCCGTACTCTGTTAGATGTTAGCCATGTGGTTGCTCTTCTGACAAGATTCCTCCTGAACTTCTTGTCGAGCTTGATGTTGGCTTGGTGATGTACCAAGACTTTGCCCTCGGTATTGGGGTCCTGTTGCGACTTTTGTATATTGCATAGAGGTATCCTGATGATTAGGCGCTTGTGCTCGAGTGGCTGCGCTGGGTTCATCATATTCATGTTTGCTTCCGGTGCACTGCGCTGTTGTGTGCGCCCATAGATAATTTCGTGTTGGTATTGAAGGGAGGCCGCTTTGTTATGCGGTCATCCAGACATTGATGCAGTATGGGGCCTGTTGCTGTTCGCACACTTAGGATATCTGATAAACTTGCACTGATTGTGATGGTGGTCTTCTGCAGATATATTGCAGCGCCTTGTTCCTCAGCAGTTTTCCGCTAAGTAGCCAAATCTCTGGCAGTTTTAGCACCACCTGGCTGGCCCCAGACATTCCTCTACTGGATGGCTAGTGTATCCAAGATACAGTCACTCTGGGATTGGGAGGTCATAGCGGAATTGCAAAATTACACTTCTCACAGGGTATGATTCCATGGTGTCCTTTTCTTCACCTATACAACGGGTCTGGCGTCTAGCTGATGTCACTCCTGCTTTCTCAAATATTCTGTTAATTGTTCTGTGTATTCTAGAGGTACGTTCATAATTTTCCTACATTTCGTATGTATGACTCCGGAGTAATTGGTTTCACTAGTAAGCCACCCACCTGTACACATTAAAACATAGTCTTGGCTGTGGTTGCCGTCTGGCTTTCGCAAACATGCGCTGCGGCTCGGCTGCGATTGATGACCCGTGAGTGTGTTTTGCCCCTGTGGTTCTCGAGTGTTTTCCCCATGTGTCGTTGGCGTTTGTTGTCTCCGCACATGCGGATGCGCCCGACGTTACCCCGACGTGAACAGACCATGTTGTACCGTCTCTGGATAGGCTTTGCATTTAAGATCTGATATGCCTTCCTTATTAGAATGGCCAACAGCCCAACGTGTGACACATGCAACAGCGATGACACGCTCGCACACATTATCTGTGTCTGCCCACGATACAGTGGCCAGAGATAAGTGATGTGCAGAGTACTGGAACAATTGTCCAGTGGACAATTGTGGACAATTGCCCGCCATCAGAATTGAAAGCTTTAGATCAGTGCTCCCAAATACAACCGTGCTGAAGGCCTTACCCGCGTTACTAAGGTTCCTGCGGTCTACGGGCCTTCACGATAGACTTTAAGAACGCGGTCCCCTGCCACGTTCTCTCTTACTGTCTCTTCCTTACAGTTCTTTCTCTTTTTATCCACTATAACTCTTCCCCCATGCAGGGTAGGCAACCAGAACTACTTCATGGTTAACCTCCCTGCCTTTCTATGCATCCTTCTCTCTCTCTCATGGCTGAAGCAAGTGAACTCACGGGGACTTAGAAGCTTCCATCTTTCATCACTCGGAAAGAACCTACTTTCTCTTTTGCTAGCGCAACAATTTCTGAGGCTACAACATTTGGGTTTACTTTCCAAAACGTTTTTATTTCTTCAATTGGTCAGAATACCACAGGAATTCCTTCGAACGTTCTTTTTTATATGAGACAAGAGTGAAAGAATCTGCCTCCTCATCACATTCAATGTCTTCTTCTTCGCTAAGGGATCTTTTCTCATTCATGTGGTCGATCTGATCTTCCACTCTCACTATTTTCGCACAGCTCGCTTCGTCCGACATGCTTTCAGCTTTCCTCGTGTTGGTGGTCGAACGTAGGAGACCCTGGCGGCTCCAGCCTGGCTCACAGGCTCATCGGTTCCGAAGCCATGCTGCGGTAATGGGGGTCCTTGCCACGCTTGCACATCCCCGTTGCTGCCTCGCCCCTCCGCCATTGTAGCGGCTGAACGACAGCGCTTGGTGCCGTCGCGCTGCTCACCGGTATCAGTGATCGCTGCTGATGTTGTCCTCGAAGCCGTAAAAAGTTTGCACGGTAGCCACTCTTTTGCCTGATTGGCCTCGGCAGCTACACTTCTTCCTCTCCTTCTCCCATGGTGCGCTTCCTCCCCGATTTCCTCTATAGAGCGCGCGATACTGAGCCGCCATCTTCGGCTCACCCTCGCATGCTTACGCTCGCATATACCGCATACGGCGCGATGTTATCGCCCTTGAACTTAATAGGGCTCATTAAGAGATGCCGATGGCGAGGACAACGGCAGAAATGTCTCTTAAGTGTCCATACAATTGCTATCTCGCTAAAAAGGCATTGTAAGGAATTGTAACCTGCAAGCTCGGTCTTGCGAGACTAAGCTTCCGACACCTAGGCGGCAGTTCGCACTAGCCAAACTGGCAGAGGATAGAAGAAAGCGGGGGGAGGGGGGGGGCATTTTCCTCTCTGCGCGGGAAAAAGGGGGGCTGAAAGAGAGAGCGTGATCGTACTGGGACGGACTTCTACCCTACCGCGAGGAAAATCTCGCCACTCGAGTCAGTCAAAATGCCAGGTGGAAGGAGGCGCTACGATCGAAGCAAACATCCGTTCCGGAAATTGCAAATGGTGTGCAGTAGAGTCGCGTCGCGGCGGTCAGTGCCTTTATGTGTGTGTTTATTTGTTCATGGTTTGTGTACAATTATCAACAGAGGAAATACAATAGCGCGAGCATTCCTTCTCGCATAGATTCTGCGCCCCGCCTTGCTTTACTGGTGGTCGTTCAGTACGATGACGAGATTAAAGTAAGATGCATTGAAATTACTGTGCAACTCACTTAATATTGAATTAGTTTTCGTACTGCATTTGCAGTTTTAACATGTGTACTATGAATAAGGAGCGCTTGCAATATTGTTTCATTGGTTGGCGATGAATGCTTGCGCTTTCTTAGGATTGCGTCCCCACGCTTGCGCACTTCAGTGTACAAACATCGGCGCGAGAAAAGCTATTTACGTGATTCTTCTCTCCCACAAATCTAAGTGGCAGGAAAATGTCCTCCCCATGCCTGAAGTGCCGACGAAAGTATGCCGTGTAACATGCTATAGGGGCCAACTTCACCGCAAAGATAAAAAAGCAGGCAGCAGGCGCGCATGTCGAAGGCGCTAAGGCGAGAACGACAGAAGTCGCTCACATTGCATGTAGCGACAGAAGTCGCTACATGCAATGTGAACGGCACTGCAATGCGCGGCGCGGCAACACCGACCACTTTTCCAGCTCCGCTCTCTCTCCCTCGGCAAGTGTAAATGTAGCCTGGCAGTTCAGTTAAAGCGGTAGCCATAAAGCCATTTCCCATTCACTTTCATTCACAGTTAGGCCGAAGTGAAACGCGAACGACACGACATTCAGAAGAATACACCTTACGCTTGAATGCTTAAAGTGAGTCGTGTGATGGGAGCGTGGCGAAGCACTAAGTGCGCTCTGGCTCTTAAACCAAGATTCAGTGAATTAACCACATGGGTGGCATAAACTGCGGTGAATGTGGCAGAAGAAATTCGTCTGCTAGTCCACTTTTTCGTGTTCGTATGGGAATCCGGTGTGACTGCACACGTGCTAGAAGCCTGATGACGACGTATGCGCTCGAAACGGTGCATATAATATACTTTGACTGTTCGGTAGCTTTTATTGTTTCTTAGCTGGGACCGTAAAGAAAATTTGATGCAGAGAGCCGCTATACCCAAATCGTATATGACAACAGCAACAACAAAGAAAACGCTAAACGAGACATCATTATAAATCGAAAACGAACTTTACCAATAGCTTAGAGTGACAGAAGCACTCGGCATACTAAGAACTCGACACGAAGCTACAAATATATACGAATCATTCCTTATATACACTTAGACCATGTTCTGTGACAAGCATGAGTAGACTCTACTCATTTTGACATAATACATAATCATCGTCATCATCATCATTAGCCTGTTCTTTTATCTTCATTGCAGGAAGAAGGTATTTCCTAGGGATCTACATTTACCCTTGTCTTGCGCCAGCTGACCCAATCTTATACTGCAGACTTTTAAATTTGAGCACTGCATCTAGGTTTCTACTGTCCTCGACTGCACTTCCCTTCTTTTCGCACTCATGCTGTAACTGTAATGGCCCACGGCTGATCTGCTGTACGCATTACATGGCCTGCACAACTTCCTTTCTTCTTCTTCATGTTGGCGAGAATATCAGCTACACCCCTTGGTGTGCACCGCTGCCTTCCGGTCCCTTACCGCTACGGCTAAGATTTCTTCTTAGATCAATTGTTACATAGTCATTGATTTCTTCTCAAGCTTCTTTGTTAACCACCGAGTTTCTGCTCTATATGTTAGTAGCGATAGAATGCAATAACTGTACTTCTTTTTCCAAAGGATAGCGGTAAGCGTCTAGCCATGACTTTATATTGCCTGCCGAACACGCTGCAACCCAATTTTTTGTGTAAACATGTTTCTTATGAGTCTAGCGGCCTGGATACTTCAAAGCACGCAGTGAATAACATTGATAAGATTCTGTCTCCTTTATGGTTTTACGTGAACTAATTCAAGGCAAGTACTTCAGCTATTGCATGATGAAATGGTTCACTTTAGAGCAAAGCACATAAACACTTTTATCGCGGAGAAGTTATGATAATAAAATAACCTGGAAAAAATAGGATCCTACCAAAGCTCGCAAAACATTAGTGACAAGGAAAGTGATCGTGAAGCTACGAAGAGATAAAAAATGTCATGAAAATAACACTATTCTCGAGGAACTGCTGAGGTGATTTTATGTGCTTATCTTACACCATAGTGTTTGACAATTTCTGAAGATTCTGAAGAACTGCATTGGCGTCGGATGCAAAAAACAGTACTGGTGTAAGTTTAATACCTGCATTGCATTACCCGTTTTTCCAATGCGGCTTGGTATGCATTCCAATTGAGTCTAATCACCGGAAGAAGAAACAAGAGTGAATATTTTTATTTATTTCTTAGCGAAGCGAGGAGTTGGCACGATGAAACTAATACCGCATTGATGTCTCATAAGCTTTGGAGTCAGAGTAGATGCATAATTTCGGCGTGGGATTTTCAGCCAAAAATATCGCAGCTTGTATAGTGACAAGTACTTCTTCAGGTTTAAAGGAGGTTGTGTGAGGCAGATGGTGACTTTTCATCGCTTGATGTGTCAGTATATAAAAGTCAGCCGTCATACAGACATCTGTTGTTGATGCATCTCTGATGACAAACGTGCTGTTCTACTGCAGACAGCTCACGCAGGAGCGCCAAACATTTTGCCTCTTATGCATGAGTTAATTTTGCCTCTAATGCAAGAATATTCAAGGTTCCATATTTTGGACATTGGCAAACAAAAGTGGTATGACAGAACAGTAAAAAAAATACAAAAAATGTGTAACGTGTTTGGTATGACCATTAGCATTATATAACGCACAGAAATAACAAATGAGCACAGATAATGCATGTCCTACAAAATAGTTTTCCTATCTCATAATGGGCTTTTTTACTTTAACCGGCCCTTATGTCAGAACAGCATTTGCCCTTGTGTCATACGCTTAGCAGGCTCCTTACTCTGGCCTCCGTAGGCGTTAAATCTAAGCACGTTTACTTATAGGCATTCTTTGATTTAGCAGCTACCAGACGAGACATAACGGCACCTTCCATTCTATGGCGCCTCTAGGTACGTGATACATGATCACAGTTACGGCAAGCACAAAGAGCCGGTTTCTGCGGAAAGGTTACACCACCGAAGCTTGTTATTTATTCAACGTAGCGTGATGTGCCTTAGTACCTTGCTTTATTCATGGTGATCAGGAAAGACCTCATTCCGGAGTGAAACCCTTCCACCAAACCAACATTGACCTAGCCCGAATTTTACGTCTTTTCCTTCGTGCATCTTCACGCCCCCTTAGCCTTCGAGCTATTTCTCTTCCTTCTCGCGTATACGTTATTCCTGAAAGTGATCCGGTATAGCGATCTTAGTGCTCTACCTTTCCTCCCACAACCCGCCGTGGTTGCTCAGTGGCTATGGTGTTGGGCTGCTGAGCACGAGGTCGCGGGATCGAATCCCGGCCACGGCGGCCGCATTTCGATGGGGGCGAAATGCGAAAACACCCGTGTGCTTAGATTTAGGCGCACGTTAAAGAACCCCAGGTGGTCAAAATTTCCGGAGTCCTCCACTACGGCGTGCCTCATAATCAGAAAGTGGTTTTGGCACGTAAAACCCCAAATATTATTATTTCCTCCCACATGTAATCGCATTAATCAGTACCCACTTCCTTATGCTCTTTCGCTTGTTCTTCAAGCGTGTTGCACACCCAATATATATTATAAGCGTTATAAATCCTTTCTGGCATGGTTGATACGCTGACTTAAATGATTAAAGGTTCTTGGCAATATCTATGTGAAGAAATAATCTAAAGGTGGTGATGGTGGGACACGGTTTTTAAAAATATTCTTACCACGGAAGAACTTGTGATGCCTTATCTATGAGCTGTAGTTCACTTTTGTACACACTGCTGACACTGGAAAGATTGTCGTAGGAGAAAATTATCAGGTGAAGACGACTCCTCCATAGCGTGGGGAAATCATGCAAAAGCTATTCATCATATTCGGTTACATAGTCAGAGTACACATCGAGCAAATAATGTGGTAGCAATAGGTTTCAACGGTGCATTAGATCTTAACGACAATAAAATTGTTGCATAGACCAATAGAAAGGGATGGTAGACTGGTGTCGCAAAATAAAGGAATAACATGCAGTAAAATTGAAGTGCTGTTTAATTAAATAGCGTATCCAAGAGTAAAACGATCTTTAAAGGTATAAATACGCCAGCAAGTTTTAAAGCGCGAGCCTGGTGGACTTACCGCCACCTTCTTTCAATATGTATGCTCATATCACCATCATCACCCCCACGACACCACCACCACCACCACCACCACCACCACCACCACCACCATCATCATCATCATCATCATCATCATCATCATCATCAGCAGCAGCAGCAGCAGCAGCAGCATCATCATCATCATTACCAGAGCCAGGAAACAGAGGCTGAAAATAATGAATATCACTAGATAGAAAAGAATGAGGCATATTCTCCACGCCAACGATAACGTAAATGGTGGCGCTAATAAAACAGCAGGTTCTGGAATACGCCAACTGCAGCTGACCTGCGAAATATCTCGTGGCCCCTATGACACCGCCACAACACCCTTGTGACCTGTCGTGGTCGCTTAGTGACTGTGGCGTTGCGCTTCTAGGCACAGGGTAAGGTATCAAATTCAGCCCGCGGCGGCCACATTTCAATTGGGGCGAAAAGCAGAAACAGCCGTGTAGCGTGAATTGGGTGCACATTGAATAACTCAAGGTGGTCAAAATGATTTTGGCGCTCAGCTTGACGTCGGGTTTAAACGTTTTCAAGAGCTCAAAATGCTCCGATGATGGCCGGACCCTCAGGCTAGAGCGCATGCTTACTTATCTAGGTCGAGTGGGTGCTTACAACGGAGCAGCTGGCTTTCTTTATTAATATAATTGTCATTAAGCACATGACATGCTTCGAATGGCTGCAATCAGAAACTCACTCATATGGCGGTATGTGAACATTACAATAATGTAGTGAAATATTTATCTGCTGTCGCTCGCTAACAAGCGTTCCCACCTATCAAGAGAGAGAAAGAAAAACGAAGAGGGAAAGGTGTGGAGGTTAACAAAGGATGTGGCCGGTGGGCTGCCCTACACTTGGGGAGAGGAAAAAGGGAAGAACAGATAAGGAGAGAAAAGAAAAGCAATAGTCAGCCATTCACAGTCAGTCACAGAGGAATCTCCACTGTCACAAGCGTTCATACTGACAGGTGCACTTGCTTATCGAGTAACCGTGTTTCATCGTCGACCAAGTGTTAGCGCTCAGCGTAGGACGCTCCTGCATGTATCGGGAGTTTCTAGAGTGTTATCAATAGTTTTATTCGCTGTCTGTTGTCACAATACCTTGTGTAATCTTACTGGCATGTATGCGGGACGCGAATGGTGTAGAACTTCCTGGAAGACACGTGGGTCTCAGCGATTACTCTGGAACGTTCAATGTCTCACGTATAAAAGCCGACGCGCTTGACCTGCTGATCAGATTTTCGACGATCACCGACTGTGTACGCCGCTATCGTTGTTCTTTGAGTGTGGCCTGCTTTTAATGGCGCAGGGTCGCCCAATCAAACGCTAGTTTCGAAAGTCACAGCTTTGCTGCCTTTTTCACTGTCACTACTACGTGACAATACAATCCAGTGGCCTTCAAGAAAAGTAGAAGGGCTTTTGTGGCCTTTTGCATGCAAACGCATAGGCCATGGTCCAAGGATCTTTTCTTCTGAGAACACTCTATTGTCTAGCAGGTTAAGTTTCGCTTGTAAAGTACGTCCTTGAGTGTCAAAGAATGGGAAGTGACACACAAGGAGCTCTAGGGTTTCATCGCACCCGCACAAATCGCACGCCATTCCTATCAGGAACGAATAGGAATTTGTAAATTCGACGCCCAATTACATGCAACACAGTAAAGTTGTTTCGCGATGGGAGAGTGTGGCAGGTAAGTCACAAGTTAGGGTCGAGAGGGTGCAAGCGTGAGAGGTTGGATAAACCCGGTGAATCCCATCCTAGAAGTGTGATGTGGCGCGCAAGTGGTTGAAGTTGTCGCGCAACATCAGTTCTTGAAAGTGCATGGTATAGGAACGTGCTGATGTTTTTGTGAGCCAAACGCGCAGCTTCAACTGCGCCTTCATTGCCGACAATTCCGCAATGGCTTGGCGACCACGGAAATACAATGTCATGGCTTTTCTAGAGAGCGTGATTTTTAGCGTTCCTTATTTCGTGCACTAGCTGCTCGCGTAACCCATGACGTAGGGCAATCGCGGAGTTTGTAGAGCTGCTTGGGGATCGCAGAAAATGGCCCAACTATTTGGTAGCTACTGGAGCATGAACTTGAGTGCACATTGAAGACCCGCAAGTTCTGCTGCTATTGACGTTGTATTGTGCGAATATTTGAACTGAAAAGTCTGATATAACAACTACTGCTCCGGTAGAGCTGTTTGAATTGGTGGAACCGTCCGTGTGATAATGGGTGCGGTCAGAATAAGACTCGTTGAGGAGAAGTAGAGGCAACTGCTTCGAGTCTGCCTTCTTAGCAATCCCAGGAATTAGGTGGCACAGGTGTATTTTCCTGAGAAACCACAATGCCGTTGTTCGGCGTTTCGCAGACTTGAAGCCAGATGGTATCGAATCATGGTGCCCCGTCATAATATCACGGAATGCAGTCCGTCGTCTTCGCACTTGCAAATCGGCCAAGCGGTGGGATGCTAGCCGAGAAAGGTGTCGAATGTGCTCTCTTAGCGTGTCGCCGACGATATGAGTGGTGATCAGGTGCTCCTGTGCAACGACAATCATTGCAACTGTCGAAGAACACATTGGGAGGCCAAGACCTGTCGGAAGTGCTTGGGCTTGCTTGCAAAGCGTAAAGCAGCATCTTCATTATGCCCATTTTAAAACAATGAAGCACTGTCATGTGCTCGGGCTGCCTCTTCGTTTCTATGCATTCCATGTTCCTATCCTTCGTCCAACAGATGTACAATCTTTGCAGGCTCTCAGGCTTGCGTATGTTCCTCCGCGCAAGTGATGGTTACAATATCAAATCCCGCCAATACTACTCGCATATTAGTTCTGCTATGCAATGACTGCTAAATACAAATCACAATCAGTGGAATCATATAACGCTTGCATACATGGCACTAGTGTAAATAAAATTGCGCTTTGACAGACGAAGAGCTCCAGGGGGATAGAGATAAGCGTGAGCTTTTCTTTAGTCACTGGGAAATGAACAATGTATCACGCGAGAAAGCTTGCTCTGTGTTAACAAAATGGAGGAAGGAGAAACATAAGAGGAAGCATCGCGTAATGCGATTGAAACGAAATCTGTCGTCCCAAACGTGATCGTCATATCAAAGTACACGGTTGAAGTTAATGCTCCCGCTATGCAGGCCGCCATGGCATGGGCAGCCGAACAAGCGCTCATAAAAAAAAAAAGAAGAACTACAGGGAACTAAACGTCTCGGTAAATCTCAATTCTTGTTCCGTCGTGTCGACGCAAGAGGCCACGTGTGCCGACACTGAGCAAAGGGACTGGCGTCACGGCGCGTTTCGCTTCGCAAAGCTGGCTGCGGGGCGTAATGCTCTCTCCTGACTTTTTCCTTCCTCCATAGTTAACAAAACTTGCTCATCTAAACTGCCATTTCATTTAGAGTATATATGATGGGTGTCTGAGTTAAGTTCTTCGTTAATTCGTTGTGAGGCCGCTGACAGTTTTGAGGTATACTATGGCTATTGAAATATAAAGGATGGCGGGGTGTGGGGCGGAAAGCTCATGTTGGCGGAGCTACTAAAGTTAAGCTGAAAAACTTTTCGAAAAAAATTTGTTCGCTGCGGCATTCCACTGTTTTAGTCCATTAAACACGAATATCTAGTTTAAAATGGGCGGAAAGAAACGCAAGCGTCTGTTTTTTGCAAGAAAACGCGCACCAGCGCCTCTGGGCATCGCGCGAACGCCGCTGTTGCCCATGATTGGCCGGGACCGCTGTGACGTCATTCACGGGGATCACCGGTCGGTGCCGCTGTTTCAGAGCGTAGCGCATATGGTAGCACACTGTTCTGGTCTGGCTTCACAGATGAGTTGTAAGCACTATGGAACGTTCTCGCTGTCTCGGACAGCTTGTATTTTCGCCTTACAAGTTCGCACTGACAGCCGATACAGAAAACGATAGCAGCAACGGCAATGTTGAGTGTGCCGACAGCGAGAACGAGGTGTGCACCTTCTCGCACATTGGAAATATTAGCTGGTACGTATGTTGTTTCATGTAGCTGCACGTTGAAATGGCAGGAGAAAAATGCGCTAAAGTGTCACTGGGAACTTGCTGCCGGAAGAATGCCGAAGCGCTAAATTCTCATTAGATTGTAAACACGGGTGCAATTTCGCGATGTGAAGTACCTTGCCGCTGCTTGTCCAAAGTTCCGTGGTTTTTTCTTGTTGATACACGTTCGCGTATAATAAGTGCCGCGTATCAAAGCGCGCACATACAGTGCTGCGAGGTACAGTTATGGAAGTTGCTTATCATACACATCCAGAGAGCGCCAGGGGGATTATGTGTGCAATATTCATACTATGGTTCGACGACTTTGCGATTGTGGCTCGATCAAGAATCGGTATGCGTGGTGCATGCTAGTGTTGACGTACAGGTATTAGGCAGTTTTAGCACCGCCATGTGGTAAAAACGGTAACATTACGGTAACTGCAACCGTACGTCGAATGTCCCTAGGCAAGCCTACAACGCTAGCAACAACGCTTTCCGCATTGGTCATAAGGCTATCCGGCTGCGCTAAAACTGTGTTACCAGCCATTCATGGCTGCAAATGTTCACATTTCTCGAGTGCATCAATGTGGGCACAGGAACACCGGAATTGGAATACCGATTGCCTGCATCGTTGTCAAGCTCCGATGATAATCACTGTCGAGGAAATGGTCCGAACACAGCACAGTTGATTTCGTCGGCACGAAATTCTCTCTCCTCACCGCACGGACCGCGCTGCAAGCTTCTTGTCCTTCGGGAACATGTGAAACACCACATCGTCTCGCCCGCCTGTGTTCGCACAGCTCAATGCTGCACAGAACGAGGGCATGTTGGGCGCCCTTGACTGTAGGCACTCACGCAGCACAGAAAGGAAGCACAGTTCACGAAAATCGCAAAAGAAAGCAAACGTCAGCGGCGGCAGATCTCTCGTAGCGTCGTTTAGTGAAGCGCATGACGGAAAGGAACACGCCAGCATATGCCAGCACGCCGGTTCTCTCCTCCGGCTGCCTCCTTACCCGGTACTCCGGGAAGTGACGGGGGCGTGTCCGCGGGGAGGGATTTAGAAAGCAATTTCCGGCCCTTATATTAACAAAACGAAGAAAAACATTTTATAGTCGTAACTTAATTGGTATGTTCTTCCCAACCCCAGCAATTCATGGAATTTGAAAACCGTTTCGGCTTCCCTTTAATCAACGAGCTCTTGAGGTGACGGCACAAATACAGCGATGCCTGAAAAAGTTACGTATACCACTATATAGCTGCTAGGCACCTAAAACTATATACCTAGCCGCTTTTCACGTAAGTACGCACCAGCGGGGGAAAAGAAGCCGCATAATGGCAATCTTTCTGTATCTGAGGGCAATATGTCTAATTTGGCAGAGACGCTCTAAACTTGCTGCGATTTATTAGCCTTAGGTATACGTTTCCGATAAAAAGTAAGTGTTAACAAAATTACCAGTAAAAAAAGAACCGACCGGTTCAGAAATTCCACAGACAAGAGCTGATGTTTTGTTGGTAAAATGTGATTATAAACACGTACGGAGGCCTTTCTACAACAGTGTAATTTGCCAGGCAGGTAATTATGCGGTGCGGGATGGCCATTAGGATGGATGTCATGTTATCAATGATATCCACAATGCCATGCTCTTTTTCACTGACTAACCAAAAGAATGTAATGTTTACTACGAAATAAAACATAACGCACGCATTCACACAAAGCATGATGTACACGAAAAAATGCGCCTCCTTCCGAGCGCGACAGGTGTGAAGAAATGAGAAATTTTCCCAATCTCTTTTTTATCCGTCATTTTCATTACTTTGTTTTTTGTTCGAAGACTCACGAACAACCAATCATTAGACAAAATAACGACAGTCAGCAGTGTCACTGTCACAACTAACGATTTCAGCGGTTAACTTTTTGAAACATGCAGTTATCTCATTAATTAATTGTTAGCCACTCGCAATGTAAACCTATTCATCACGAATTCACTTTGTTTTGTTTCTACGAAGATAGATCGTCCTTTACTACATCCATAGACGATACATTGATGACTCCATCGTTATCAACAAAGCATTACTTGCGCTTTGGTGACTGTTGCACGCAGAATTAAAAATTTTTCATTCAGTCGATGAGCAGTGACTTCAATCTTTCTGGGGGCACCGCCCACATCTGTTACAGTACCCGACACAGGAAAGTCAGTTGAGTAATGTGTTTATTCATTACCGTCGAAAAGACGGCCCCAAATGCCAATAACCGCCAGTGCTGGGATTCTGTGCCTCCAATGTTTGTTTTTTATATAAAGAGACTGAGTGACGCTATAGCAAACGAACTGCCGCATCCGTTTGCTCTGTCTCCCGGGGTGAACTTTCCATCGCAGCGACGGTGCGTTCCCAAGTGTCTCGCGTGTTTATTTCAGTAATGAGAAAAACGTGTCGTGCTCCGGTACCACCAGGATATCCCTTCCTTCCCATAAACAGGGGGAAAGAACTTAAAGTACACAATTTAAAAAGTGAGAACTTTGTCTTTGAGCCCTCGTGTTCAATGCAATCAATGCGAGGAAAATGCTGCGCGTTTGAAAGGAACAAATATCAAGCGAAGTTTTGAAGTTAGTTGGCCTTGCGGTGTCATGTTCAATTCCGTTATTTCTGATGTACCCTTTAAAACCTCTTAAGAAGGCATAATTCCGTCATCTTTAATCAGTGGTAAAATGCTCAGATTACAAGTTGTTATGCCAAGGGCGGACTAAGGCTTGCAACAACAGACGCAATTGAAATAACGCGGTTAATTATTTTGATGCGAAGGCATAACATGGCTCACTGAGCAAAAACGTTGGTGTCTGTAGCAGCGAAAGGGCACCTAAATTGGCACTGGATGCGCCGTCACGTAACGTGCGCAACACGACTGAGGAGAGCGGACGAAAGGGCTTGTCTGCTGACGGCCAGGTGTGGTGTCACCCTCGCTCTAAGAAGCCTGTGCTATCCGCGCCTTCCTTGACCGCGCAAGCTCTCGCCTGCGTTCTAATTTCTCCTCGGTAAAAATGTTGGTGGTAGTGTGTTTCGAACCTCCGAACCCGCCTCAGATGCCGATTGAGTTACCCACTGGGCTAATCCAGCGTCTATGCGCCCTGCTCTATGACATCCATGCTACTTAAACCGAAATTTTCATCGCCAAGCCCGACATGACCAAAGCGGTGACGTCGAAATTACCGTGGCTTAGTGAAGAGCGTCGCCATTAGATTCTACGGATGTCAGGCAAGGTAATATGACGTCACAGATGGAAGTGCACCGGCCTTGTGCTAGCTTGAAGGCGTTGGTCAAGCATCTCGATGCGCTCGCTTGCCCGCGATAAGTTCATAATTCGAAGAAACGCTAAGCGGTGTTCAACTGGACATTAATGTTTTCGCATTCACATCTCATAAAAGTGCTTAGGTGTCCTTAGATTTTTTTGCTTCCTAGTGTCTCGCCTTTTTCGGTGTTAATGTCAGCTAGATTCTGAATTCGAACTGTATAGTGTGCTTTGCACTCTGAACACTTTTTCAAGGCACTGGTGCCCTCGCAGCGCTTGAGGAATAGCGTAGCTCAAGACATCGCATAATTTACTACAATTTGCAGCGTGCAGAAAAAGCAACTTTTGGAATAAAGGGACTAGTTGCTCCAGTATCGCTTACCACTAGCTGCCAGTTAATTATTGTCACAGAAGCATCAAACTCACATTTACAAACGTAGTATGTTTGAGTAGTGAGAAACTATATATTCTTCAATAAAACCAGTGTATTTTAAATCCTTTATTCATTCGAGACCTCGTAACCGTGCGAACGTGGAGCGCAGTGGTAGACGAAAGAGGAGCGCGCGAGGAGAAAAGGAAAGGAGGAGGTGGAGGGGAGACGGCCTGCGCATGCGCTGAGTTGCCGCCGGCCACGGCGATTTCAGCCGCGTGGGCGATCTCATCTGCGCTTCCGAGGGGGTGCAGGTTGGCGTGAGGTGTGGAGAATAGGTGTTCTGTGAGGTGTTCTCTGCTCGTCCGCGGTGTCCCGCTCTTGTCGTTGATGAAACGTGCGAAGACAATCGTAGTTCCGCGCAAGACAGACTGTGTGGCGACGATGGCTACGATATCAGGCCTGAGTGGCGCGCGTCGTCTGCATGGAAACTAAGCACTGCATCAGCTGCATGGCGGCTGCTGTGAATCGTGTCCACACTTCATTCACGCGCTGCCTCTCGCGATCTCCTGATTAGCGAGGCAGCCGCTCCGAACTTGCCTCCATTTGCAATGTGCCGCACGAGATTGATTGCCTTCGCCAGCCAATATATCACGAACTGCTATATATCACGAACTGCAATATGTCGCCAAACATGTACGAAGCTGCGCTCAAATTTTGCATTAGGGAGTATCGAGGATTATGATCATAATTAGGAAGTCCTTGGGTCTTTCGTTCTTTTTAATACATATTAACGATATTATCTCTAATATTCCTGTGAAAGTTGTCTCAGATCAACAACTACTGAATGGCACGTTACAAAAAGTTTCTGCATGGTGTGAATCATGGAAAATGTCCATTAACTTCGGAAAACTTTATTAATAGGGATCACTCCCCAAAAAATGCCTTACCGTTCGATTGCAGTATTATTGATGGGCTGCTTGCAGAAGTAATGAAATATAAATATCCCGGCCTCAGGGTCACCAACAATCGTAACTGGAATAAACATATTGGTTTCATAACGTCTAACGCTTTTCATAAATTTTCTTACTGCGGGCATTGCGGTTGTCCACGCCATCTGTCCGCCTCCTTGCTTACAAATGTATTGTTTTGCCTGCATTAGATTATGCGCCTATCATATATAGCACTCATTCACTAAGACTAACATAAACAAAGTAGAGAATGTTCCAAGACGGGCTGCTAGATACATATATAGCAATTACACCGGTAGCGCATCTTTTATTTAAAACTGACCTGCCGATGATAGCTGAGAGAAATCATTCTGCATGACTTAAATTCATGTACCAGATAATTGAAGGACACTACAGAACCGAACTCACCCATATACTTCATTTTTCGTCTGGGTATGCAACTCGACAACGACATCAGCTAACTTTAACACATTTTCGCGTTTCTAATAACTGCTTTAAATACTCATTCCTTCCACGAACTATAAACGATGGGAATAACCTCACCGAGAATGAAGTGTTGCACTGACGTTGTTCGCACAACATATTACCTAATGTGTGTTACTGCATTTTGTCAGTTTATAGTACTATAGTATATTTTATTTCTACTTTTAGAATCTTTTCAAATGTTGTATTCTTAATGCTGGCTGCAGAGCTTCCACCTGCACCCTTATTCCTTTTTCTTTAAGTTTTACCTGTTTTCTGAAATTGCTTAGTTCTTTTTCCCACCCTGTTATCATCCCGATATTGGGACTGCAGCAGTACGAATGAATGAATGAATGAATGAATGAATGAATGAATGAATGAATGAATGAATGAATGAATGAATGAATGAATGAATGAATGAATGAACTTGTAATCGCTGGTGAATTTCTTTTCCTCGAAATACTCTAATGGCATCTGCTCTTGAACTAATTATACGTAGTCTCATGCAAGCAACTTATACTGCGCCAAGGATTCGCTTTTCCATCTTGACTAGAAAATCTAGGCAATGTAACTTTCTTCGTTCTCTTTTCAGGTGCCATTTTACTGCAACCTTAATTAAAATTTTCGTTTTTCGTTTCGGAGCCGTGGACCCGCACCGTTCAGCTTCCACGCAATATCAAACGCAGCCGCCTAAAGGTTATCCGTGCGACACACACATCGTCTCTTCCTTTGATTCGCGATCGGCACGCAGTCTGTGCCGCGGAAGCGTGCTTCACTGGGTACGAGCCCGCATTCTCTGCGCTGCTGTGTGAGCAACTTTTTCTCCCCTGCAGCCGACCTCCTTCTCGTCCTCTCCTGTTTGGCACATGCCGCTCTCGAAAAAGCAATATCGATGCTTCCCCGTGTCACAGGCGCGTGCGGAAACAAAACTTTGTTCCCATCTTTACCGCTTTCGATCTTGTTTGCGTTGTCTTACAAACCGTTCGCGAATGCGTGTTTACGGTAGTCCAACAAGACGTGTTCTTGGGCGAGTGGGTTATGATACGGTACAAATAAAACACAATTTTGCAAACAATTCCACAGACAAGGCAGGGAACAGACCACGCGCTCACTAACAACTGGCGTATTTCAGGAAGAAGCAAAAGAACAGTCCAGGGTTTGCACACGCGCGGAAAACAAAGTCGCCAGGAACTCGGCTAAAAGAAGATCACCGGTTCTTCATCAGAACTAAGGGCCTTGTCAATTCAGCCAGTTCCTACAACTTGTTCTCACCCTTTCTCGAGTTAACATGTGTCATTAACAGAATCTCTGGGCCCCCAACGCCCTAAAGAAAGCAGACCTCCGGGTGGTCATGTGCCCCAGTATGCCTGCTTTTACCATATGTCATTATTTCATCGAGCAGGCCACATACAACACGCACTTCGAGCTTTTTCAGTGCATGGTCGATGTGCATATCTATTGCTCTTCTTTTTTTTTTCGTGAAGCGACGTATTGGTAGGGCGCTGTTTTGTCAGTGTTCTTTTTTGCGTTCATTTATTTATTTCTGCTATAGACTTTATTTCATGATCGCTTCTCACCTACTTCTTTTTCGCCTGCTTGGTGGACAAATGAAAGACGAGGTAACCTCGATTGAACTTGCAACTTCAATTCCCCGGTTTTTGGTGAACCAAAGGTCTTGCCATTTCTTTCACGCGACCATCACCCGCAGCTACACTACAATAAAGCTTTGGTGGGGCTAGTTGATGCCTGTTATTTCGAAGTTGAAAAATTCCGCCCAAAGCCCAGGACAACCCACAAAGAAGAGAAGGGACAAGTACTGGCGCTGACTATCAACTGATTTTGTTACATTTGATGAGACAAACGCTCAAGTGCTTGTCTCGTCTCTTCTTTGTGATATATATATATATATATATATATATATATATATATATATATATATATATATATATATATATATATATATATATATATATTGTTTACCTAGCCTCGTTCAGACGAGGGTAGTGCGGGGCAGATGCTATGGCGACGCATGGCGCACTTGATTGACAGGAGTATAGCCCGTCAGAGCTGAATGCGCATCGTCTTCTACATCAGCAGATGAAATGTGCCGGACACCACACTTCGCCTGCATTAGCACTTATAAGCTGCGTTTATGTCCTTGCCTGACAAAACGCCAATGTCAGTTACCTTTCATCGACCAATCTAGACAAACTGCTGATAGGCATATCGCGTATACGCATCACACGCAGACAACTTCTCTGTGCCATCCGTGAGTAAGACACTTGCACCATCCGTGAGTAAGATAATTTCGTATTCTCGCAAAATTAGCTTAAGTGCTCTGTTACACACAATCTCGCGAGCACTTCGCTGCCGTCCCTTCAAGGAACATTCGCTATCGTCGCTGTACTAGCGCCGACAGTCACCGACGAAGTGGTACTGCGCGTTTTAAACGCCAACGTGTTCTTTTTTCTTTTCTTCTTTTTTTTTGTCGTCTTCCGCCAACCCTCACCGAAAGTGCAGTGCAGAAAGTGTAGTTTTCATGCTACACTAGAGCTACAAAAATGGCTTCGTGTAGCTGGTCGGAGCTACACGTTTTCTACGCCATGTAAAAAAAAAATGTTACTGGTTGAAGTAGCTACACTCGTGTACCCAATCTAGGTCAAACACTAGCCCTAAAGTCTGCATTATGGAAGCCAGAATTTTTGGATCCTGGTCCCAGCCGACATCGACCCGAATTGCATTAAAATGGGCTTTTTAAAATGAAATAGACTCATTGAAAAACTATAGAATATGCAAAGTGATGCGTCTCCTTCTTTTGTAATCTTCTTTTCTTTTAGTAGCTTTTTTTATTAGCTTATTTTTTAAAGCCTTAAGTGGCTCATGCCCCCGAATGTCTGGAAAACGCGGCGTGCGGTACGGAGTCATGTGAGCACGCCTCGCGCAGACATGCGGTCGTGCCACTGCTCGTGCATTCGTCGCCGTCTTCTTCCACAGCTGGCTCAGCTGCCGCTCATGTTGCCGGAAAAAAAGGCAATGTTAATTAAGATAAGAGTTAATTCACGCACTCAACGCCACGGCGTTCGGTGGCACTCGAGCTCTCGAGCTTATGTGGAAGTCAAACCCCCGACGTTTGGTGTTAAGGCGAAGTTCATTAGAGGTCAGTTGGTTAAGCTATAGTTAATTATGGTACTCGATCCCACAACGTTTGGTGGGAGTCACACTGTCGACCTTTCGTGGTAGGCGAACCCACCACTTTTGGTGTTAATCAGAGCAAAGTTATTTAAGGCACAGTTAATTACGGTAGCGTCAATTATGGCCCTCGAAACCACGACCTTTGGAGAAAGCAAGCAATAAGAAGTAACAACGCATTCGAATGACAATATCAGGTAATTTAATGAATGTCTCTTGAGTGCGCAGGATTTCCTCTTCACCCTGTTAGGCGTACGCTAAAGTGAATGTCGATTATCCGTCCTTAGCCCATCTTCCTGTGCAGCTTGGCCAACCGGACATTTAATCTGGTTAACCTCTCGGCCGTTCACCTCTCGTCTTCCCGCCTTGATCACGAGTGACCAGTTATGACCACGCCAAATGGTGTTAAGCATTGATCGCTGATGCATGAAATTCCCAAACGGCTTCTCTAAGCTCTAAACAATCTCCAGGCTAATCTTGCAAGTTAAAGTTTGCCGAAAACCGAAATTCGCGACTCGCAAGCTTTTGCGCAGAGTAATCGAGCTCACGTAGGCTACATAGCATGGTGCTAGAATACTATCTACTATCGTACGCTACATCAATGTTTAAAAACTATAGGAGCCCATTTTATCATATTTATCTGAGTGTGACCGCACGCGTATCGTACGGGACAAAATCGGTGATGCCTAACGAGAGCACACATACGCGGACGAATCATAAAATATTTGTCCCTATATTTTTTTAATTACCACTGTAAATGTGAAGTAAACACACCCATTCCCAGTGGCGAACCTTTCTTGAATTGGCCCGACCTTATCTCCCTGTAGCTCCGCGGCACGGCGCTGCTGCCAGTTGTTGAAGGTGGTGGTTGTGCTTCACACGCCCAACGAAGTGTGATTCGTTTTCTATCGAGCAAGCGACAAACGCCCAACTGAAATCCACTGGGAAATGCAGCCCACGTATGCGGAAAAGTGTCTCGCTTTGAGTAGTGTGAAGTGGGGGTTGTTGTGAGTTCGCAAAAGGCAGTGAACGCTTGCATGACAATGAGCGTTCGGGAGGCCGGCCGCATCGCTGACTGACGACATTTCCCGCGTTGTTGCAGTGCTGAAATCCGATTGACGTGTGCACCTCAAGGACATTTCCCGGGAGCTTGGCATTTTGTATGGGCGTGTTTACGACATCATTATGGGAGTGTTGGGGTGTGTATGGGGGTGTTTACAACATGAAACCTTCCGGTACCGAAAGGTTTCATGTCAGTGTGCGCTTAAGCAGCTGGGTGACACGATGAAAAGTAAACCAATGATTGCTTCACTGAATCAGCAGCAGCGGTATGCCGACGAGGGTGGATGTTTCCTGGACCGCAGTTTCACTGGTGAGGAAACGCGGATATTGCATTTCACGCCGGAATCTAAGTAGCAGAGCATGGTATGGAAACATACGGGTTCACCTGTGGCAAAAAAAAAGTTGTCGCAGCTTCGCACTTGTGGCGCGTAGACTAGGCAAACGGTGAAGCTGCCGGCCCCACCTAGGTTATTCTTGGTTCGGCTAAGTTTATGCATGGTTATGTTTGGAAACTCGGCCAAGTTTTCTGCGTGGTTATGCTTCGGAAGAATCGGAAGTTTTCTGCGTGGTGTCGTCGTTAGTCGCCCAAAGAGCAATCAATACTCAGCCATTAAAGTATGTACACTGTGTTGTTTTATTTTACAGTACTAGTCATTTCTTTCGTCGTCGTCGTCCGATGGCAGAAGTACACAGGACAAATATTTGTCCAGCGTGTCTTCACCTCGATAAACCTCGACATATTCTTCATCTATCCCGGGTGAAACTTGCCCATTGTCAAGGAGCACCTTGGTTGATGTGTGCTCGTTAACGCAGACTCGTGACTTCGGATATTCTGCAACTCGCTGACCTTTCTCCGCCATTTCACCGGGGCGATATTCGGAATTGGGCCGAAGTCGTCGCATCATTCTCTACCAGTGGCGCGGCGGCTTTCATGCGGCGCTTCCTCTTCTTCGGGAGTAACGCTCTTCTGTCGCCCCATCTCTCTCTTCGTCGGATACTCGGATGTTTTGTCGGCGTGGGGGTGGAGTGGAGCTGCTTTTGTATCCCCGTGGTGACGTGACGGCTTAAATCCGCATCTGCGCATGCGCGGCCTACGTACGGCTCGGCGAGGCAAAGCTACGGTGAAGCAGTGCCAGAGCTCGCGATGACGTCATCGCTCGGCGACGTTTTGCTGCGCACGTTCGCCGGCGTAACCACCAGCTTAAACTGCATCGCTGTATAAAAAAAATTCGTTCAGTGCCATCTTGTCGGAAAGTGATGTTCATGGTTTTCTGGGATCACCTCGGAACGCTGTTGGATTTCATGCCACGAGGTGCAACCATCAATGCCGACAGTTATTATTCCACGCTGTCACATCTGCTGGCTGCCATCAAGTGAAAACGCCGAGGGATTCAGGATGCGGATAGCGCGTTTGTCCTCCATGACTCAGAACCGCCGACATGCTCCGGTCATTTCACTGAGACACTCTGGACCACCCACCATACAATCCGGACCTCGCCCCTAGTGATTTCCATGTTTTTGGTCCGCTGAAGAAGTTCCTGGCAGGACAGCGGTTCACGTGCAACAATGAAGCCAAGACAAGAGTGCGACGGTGGTTCCACAGTCAGCCCGAAGAATTCTCGCCGCTGTGGAGACTATGCGGAAAAATAGTGTAAGGTACGTAGAACAATGCCCATATTTCTAATTACATGTCTGTACTTTATCTTGGTTAAGAAAAATAGGGCATAGACTTTCTAGTTCGCCCTCGAACTCAAGAATCAATATTTCTGCCTTAGTCGGCCAAATATGTGAGTTATGATGCGCTTACATTCTTGTTGCACTTAACAAGCCAAATCCTTCTTCATTTCACAATCGTAACTGCCGTCATGCTCAAAAACCTTTTTCCTCGTTGTCCTTAGAACATCTTCCTTCTCTGAGATGCACGGGGTGGAATTTTAGACTAAAGCAATCTTGAGGCACTTCTGCCATTAGCTCTCCTACAAATGTGTTACTTGTCCCGAAGTAATAAAAAGAAAATTGATTTACAGCATATGCGCTGCTCACACCTTGTTTTTCATAGGTGTTAGCCACTGCTGTGTTATGTGCCGTGTTGTTGGTTAATTTCGAACTCCGTATTTAATTTCCGTCATGCTGTGCTTTATGTAACTCCTGTAATTCGCTAGGGTCAACGGAACTCGTCTCCTTCAACGCCACACTTCCGTGAAGCCCTCTTGGTGCCTTTGTCAGAGTATGTATTCTTTTTATTCCGTGAAGCATTATTCACCCGCCGTGGATGTTTGGCGGCAATGGTGTTGCGCTGCTAAGTACAAAGTCGCGGGATCAAATCCGAGCCGTGGTGGTCGCATTTCGATAAAGGCGAAATGCGATAACATCAACTTTCCGTGCATTTGGGGCACGTTAAGGTGCCCTGGTGGTCAAAATTAAGCCGGAGTCCCCGCTGCCGCATTCCTGACACTCAAATCCTGGTTCTCGCACGTAAAATCCCAGAATTCACTTCAAGGAAGCATGAGTCGTTGGTTCCAACACGCCACACTGGTCAAATGGTTGTGGCATTCAGTACTAGGCGGGTCCGAACTGCAGCCACGGCAGTCTCGTTTTCATTAAATAGGAATGCAAGAAATTAAAGTGGTTCAAATTAGTTTGACGTCCCCAACTACGCCGCCATTCGTCCCTGCCACATATCTGTGTAGGGTAGAGGTTTGGGCGAGGTGGTAGGAATCCATTACGGCAGGCTTTTGCACACAAACTCGAGAAAGAAGAAGAAAAAAAATTGACAAACACAAGCGCAGTTGGAGGTTGGGTTTGTGTTTGCCAATTCTTCCGTATTCGTTCTCTAGTTTGTGTGCTAAATTCTGTCATCACTCACCTAAACTGCGATCTATAAGCACCGAGCACATGCCTAGCACTTTCAGTTTGTGAGATAGTTCGATGATTCTTGGGTTTATAAGCCTGTCCAGACTCGTCGGCACAGACATGGCACGTTTACTGATAGTGGATTGTGTTGTCATGGACAGAGGGCTTGACTCAAGCAGCAGATAGCTCCACTTCCGTTTTCATCTCCTTCTACGTTTAAATTTCTTCTACGTTAAACTACATTTGTTCAACTCACGAGCACCTTAGTGTCCCTCAATTGGAGTGCTTGTTTTAAAAGTGCATAGTGCATGCTAGGCTCTTCGGAAGCTGACAATTACTTGCTTCATATAACGCGTGATACACAGTTTGATCTCTTAACAATGTGCACGATTGAATTTAGTCGCTTCCCAAGTATTGCCCTGCCAGCTGAAATAAGTGCGACAGTTTCCTGTCATAACGTTATGTTTCCAAGATATAATAATGCTGATGCGGAAACCACAATGAGCAAATTAAGTTCCAATCTCAATCTTACGATCCATATGCATACAAAACGTCTTCATTTCTGCATGCCATGCAATAACACATGTTCATTATTTCTGTCACGCTTTCATTAGTTCATCCAGTCCAGTTATCGAAAATCAATTTACAACCGAAGAGGGTGCGTGCAACACGAAAAAATAAAAAGAAAAGTGGGTCATGCAGCTGTAATTTCTGCCACGGTTCCCTACATTCATATGAGCGGCATTCAGCGGGGCAAATCGACCACCGCAATGAAAACCGCGCTGTTCGTTTCTAGCAGTAAAGCAATTGTCCTTGCCGAACAATACTTTTCTCTCATCTTGTTTTCGATTTCCTAACTCCACTTATTTATTTTTAAGACGGTGCGTTTTTTCGAGAAGCTGTGGCACTGCGTTGCTGAGCTAGATTTCAACGACAGCTCGTTTACTTAAAAAAAACGATATGCACTTAGATTGAAGTGCCCGTTAAATGACCCAACGTGGACAAAGTTAACCTGCGGTCCCCCACTATGACGCGCCTTATAATGTTTTTGGCACTTGAGAAGACAGAATTTGATTTTTTTTCAGTGGAACAAACGAATTTCTTCGATAAAACAATGAGATAAAGCTACGCTTATTTCAAATCGGGAAGTTTCCAAGGACGTCGTGACTACGCATCCATAAGTTTCATAAAGAAATGATAGACTCTATACTTCAACAAAATCAAGAAGGCACCGCTACGACTACTTAATACAAATCACCGGTATTTCTATCGCACACTACAAACCAAGTCAGCATTACTCAGCAGCTGCATTACCAACTAGCCCACGGCAAAACGCTTGCATGGCTACATCCGGTGTGGCTTTACAGATCCGCCGCAAGGGTGCTGCCATGTTTGAACACGTGAACGCGCCGCCAATGAGCGCGTTATGGCCTTCACTTCGTGATAGGAGACTTGATGCTGAGTAAATAATCGAAAGCGATGTTCTAGCTTTCTGGCCAAATTATTATTCGGCAGTGACGCAAGGCTGTCGATTGAAAGTACAAGTGGAGCGTCAGCACTGGTGACAATTCACACTG